>NC_079365.1:12935000-12975000 GCF_021018895.1 Seriola aureovittata | reverse complement strand
GAGCGTGTTTTATATTAACAATGGTCTGGTACTAACCCACAGTGGTTTTTCATTTCCTGTTCACAGTGATTGACCTCCACTGCGCTACACTGTACTGTATATGTTTTATTTTAAGAGGAAGTCTGCAAAGACAAAATACATCGGGCAATGTTTTCTGTTATTCCCAGGGCAACAACATCTCGTCCCTGTCCTCCTCTATGCTAGCCAACATTACTGGGCTGCGCTGGCTCATCCTGGACCACAACCAACTGCAGAGCGACAATCTGGACCAGGCCGTCTTGCAGAACCAAACCCAGCTGTACTACTTATTTGCCAACCACAACCACCTGAGTTCAGTGCCCAGTGAGCTACCAGCAGGACTCAAGCAGCTGCGACTGGCCTACAACCAAATCAGCAGCATCAGCCCCGGAGCTTTCCAGAATCTGCACAACTTGACGGTGCTGCTGCTGCAGGGAAATAGACTGCAAACCATCACAAAGGGAGACCTCAAAGGTAGTGTAATGTGTCATTTCCTTTGTTCATACATGCATCAAATACAATACATCTCTACACGTACTTGGGATGGGAAGTGATAAAGTACAGCATAGCTTTGTCCTGCTGTCTTGTATCTGTTCACATCATGCAAAACACACAGTAAACAAACATTAAAAAAGGGTTCCCATTACTTGGAACAGTGGCATTTTTGCATGCTCGTCCTTTTGTGACTGTCTGCAGTTGTCTATTCTACATAGCTATTAGGGTGATTGGAGTTAAGGAGTTGTCTAATTCAACAGTGAGCTGATTTCACGTCTGTCAGCAAACATGTAATGCATCGTAAAATCTTGCATTCGTTCCACAATTTAATTTCATACTTCCAAAATGCTCTGCAAATGAAAATGAAACCAATTAAAATAACATTTAAACACGTGTTTTGATTAAGCCTACACCCCACACCCTGACTAAATGCTTGCATTTAGCACTAAAAATGTTTACACTCATTCTATCCGTCACACATATTTGTCAGCATTAATTTTTACACCTTTGTTTGTGTTTTTGTCCTCTCCTATTTTCCTGCAGGTGTGGTCAGTCTGAATCTGTTGGACCTGCGTGAGAATTTGTTCTCATCTATCCCCAGGCATTTACCTCCTTCTGTCCAGCAGCTCTATCTGTCCAATAACTCCCTCTCTGGCCTGGATAATGACAGCTTTGTGGGGTTCTTCAACCTTAAGTACCTCCGTTTACGTCGCTGTGGTTTGCAGAGCAGCGGCATCCAACCACAGGTCTTCAACTTGTCCAGCTTGGTGGAACTGGACCTTTCTTACAACAAACTTACTACCATTCCCACAGTCCCCACCACCCTGCAGTACCTCTATTTGGAGGCCAACGAAATACAAGGTGAGGTGCATACATACACAAAAAAACATGTGCATGCGTTCGCACGCAGATGCAGTCACCTTTCACACATTGAATGTAGAGGTGTCACTGACTTCATGTTTGGGAAATTTGAACTTCCCACACATGTACGCACTTTGATACATTTTTCAAGCGCAGTGTTAGCGAGTTACGTGGGTGACCACCAGAGGAGGTGGCGCTGAGAGAAGAAATGTGGAAAATGTGACAAGATCTGTAAAGTACCTCTATAGAAACCTGCAGAGCCCCAACCCACTTGAACGCAACTGGCCCTCCTCACTGCATACAGACTCGGGAGGGGCTGCGGCTAGCAGGCGAAGCGAGTCAGAGATGGAAGAAGAGTGAGATCGAAGGGAGGGGAGGGACTCAGAGGGAGACATGGAAAGAAAATAAGTGAAAAGAGGGTGGAGGAGAGAAGAGGGGAGGGAATATTGGGTGGTTGCATGAAGGGAAAGTGGGCTAGTAAAGAAGTAAGGAGAGTGGTATGAAAACATCTGTGATGGATTCAGTGGTAAGAGTGCCAGATGAGCCAGAAGCACATGCTGTTCCCCTCTTCAGTCTCTCCTCTCTTCTCTGTCTGCTCCCCATCACTCTGGCCTTTTTTTTGACAGATAGGATTTATGTCACAATGCAGCAGTCTTGTAGCCAGGAGCCACATTTTGACTCACATGACCATCCAGCAGCAATGACCTGGAGAGCAGCTCACAGGCTCTGGCAAAGTGTAAATCAGCTCTTGTTTGTCAGTGTGTGATGCAGCAGACAGCGGGGCTGTGTACCATCGAGACAGACAGACGGCAAAACACTTCCACAATAACACACACCTCATCGTCTAGCAAGCAGCCTTACAGCTACCGCAGTTTCTGTCTGCCAAAGCCTGCAGTCTGAGCTCAGAGACTCTCTACTACTGAAAACAAAGTGAGAAAGCAGAAAAGGGTATTGTGGTTTCTTCTGCCTCCATTTTCACCACAGCACCTGCAAGACACCTAATGGTAAATGCAGACTCTATTAGAAGCAGAGGCACGTTTGCAGACTGCACAGATAAGAGAAGTAATTGAAGGGCAAGACATGGTGAACACATGGTACATGATGTGAAATCAAAGCTCTCTGGACTGCTTTAGTATCTGCAGTGTTTTGACAAGACAGCAATGAGCAGATGGCTGTCACTCGGGTGAATAATGGGTCTCTAATAATAAATGTGATCTGTGTATGTTTTAAAGAGCCTGCCTGTTTTCCGTCCCTTCACCACAGAGTTCAACGTGACCAGTTTTTGCAGAGAAGTGGGACCTCTGTCCTACTCCAGGATGAAGATCCTACGATTGGACGGAAACAAGATGTCCTACGAGCAGCTGCCGTCCGACTGGGTCTTCTGCCTTCGAGTGATTGAACATATTTATGTCTCCACCCAAAATTAGGATTACTGTATGTGACTGGCCAAAAAACAAAACATGACTCAAGATTTGTGAACTCAAACAAGTCGGCTTTAAAACTAGAAACCAAAGAAGACTCTAATTCGTTATGTCTTCAATGTGTAGATACACAGCCAGGGGCTGAAGGGAAAACTGACCTTCAAAAGATGCCAAGGCTTGAACCCGTTAACTAAACCAGTGTTAATTTATCGTAATGCCAAAAGTTCCGATCAAAACATTTCTCATACCACCAATGCATTCCCATGGGTTCCTCTCTCTCATTCCAACTTTTCCAAGTTCAGCCTCAGCAGGGTTGTACATCTGTGTGTTATTACTGAATAGGAACAGTGACAAACTCTCTCATTTCTGACTGTACAGACTAATCCGCTCTGGTTAAAGTGAGCTGTTTTAGGGGAAGGGGGAAATATGTATGAATGGTGAAATTCAGAAGCTTTTCCTTGCGAGAATCTGACTCAGTTAGCTGGACGATGTTAAATAGCCATTAGTCCTCTAATGTTAATATTAAAATGTTTTGCTGCAGTTTTGGGAAATCTTCAAATCTCTCCTTGTCCATGTTTTTAATTATGATATTTTATACTCTATGATAAAGCAAGATAATTGATACAGTATGCAAAATATGCATAGTGAATGCCACACAGTGTAGCAGTGATGTGATTATGATGTCTGCTTTGGAAGATTTAAAATGCCTAAATAAAAACAATTCAAACAAAGAGACCAAGTGAAATACAATGCACATTGTTATATTTATTTCTTTACATGCATTTACTGTGTCATGATTAAATGAACATTTTATAAGGACAATGATTTTCTCTTTGTCTTTAATAACCTAATGAAATTTTATCCATTGTGACATGAAAAGCAATCAACTACCCACTGAAAGCTTTTAAATTTTCCATAGTCTACGTATGGTCAGAGCCGATAAAGGGTACGTATAGTAAAAAGAGAGTAGCTATGCTGTGTACAGTTATGACCCATTTAATATGGAAAATACAATCAGTTAAATATTGAAAATGAAAGAGCAAATCCAGTGGGAAAAGAGATCTCTGTAGCAGCAGCAGTGTTAGTGGAGACTTCAGTTCTGTTTTTGATACCTTGACATTTGGCTTTTAATGATGCATTAAAGGATTATACCTTGGTTTATTTACATCTGTGTATAACATTTCCACAGGCTGTTTTTCAAGCCTGTGTTGTGTCATAATGCCACCTCAGTTTATTATGTTGGACTGAGGAGAGCAGGGCGTAGCTCTCATGCTGTATAGACACACAGCTCCCAGTGACAAAAAAATATAGATACAGATTGCTGCTGGAGTCTAAATTAGTAGCTTCGCTAACAGAAATAAATTCATAATTTTTTTTGCCAGAGTCCTGCAAACAGAATAATTAATAAGTAAATCTGTCACCCACATTGGTGCAGACCTGTGTAGGAGCTTGATTTGAAACTTTGAAGATTTACAAATGTGAACTGCAGCAAGACAGTAACTGAATATATATTATTATGATTCCCATATCTCATAATTATTACTTTCACATCTCCCTGTTTACTCGGTATCTAATTACAACTAATCTGATATGAAGAAAACCTCTCTATAGTGTATTTATATATGCTGGAGCAGCCTCAGGTGGATCAGTCTCCTTTAATCTATAAAATCAGTGAATCATGAAATGTCTACACCGCGCTGACGCACTGGTAATATTACTAATCACATTTCCTCTTAATGCCACAAACCAAGAAAGGTGATCAATTAAATTTGGTTTGGAGTCATTGTGTTCCTATTTGCTTAAATGGTGAAGACTAATCTTGCCTTTCTCATAATGACAGTTCTTCCTAATAAGAATGATGTAAAGACCCAATGATTTTGATACAATTCATTAGAAGATAAAGATCACGTAACTCTGAGACGGTTTCCTCATAATTACAAAATGCAAAGTCAGAATTATGAGATATGTACCTACAGAAAAATTAGTAGGAATTTTCAGTTCACAGTAAATGCAGATCAAGTCCATAAACTATCATGTGTTTTATTGTTTATAGTGTAACACAAAATGTGAAAATACTATATGATCTCACTTTGCAAATTGATTATGATGGTTTTGATTAACTTAAGATGGTTACACTCGTGGGTGAAAACAAATTTTAATGTTGCCATTCCACCAGTGGCTCCCAACATTTTTGGGTTGTGCACCATTAAAACAAACCAACATTTACTCGTTTTCATATTTCATATATTGACAGATGAGGGATTTTCTGCACTCTATTAAACTCTCCAATATTTTACAATAGAAATGTTCATAACATCATTTTCATTTTTGTAAATCACAATCCTGTTAATCATCAGATTTATGGATCCCTTTGGGGCCTTAGCCTCCAGGCAATATCCTTTTTTGTGATTGTTTTGTTCAACCCATAAATCTGGGGGCTAGATAAAAGCATTAAAAGTAGAATGATGTTTGGAAAATTGACTTTCACACAATGCTTCAGTTCAGGTACTGAAGTACTAACCAATAACTTCGCAAAGTACTGACTGTGTTGTGTGTGTGTGTGTGTGTGTGTGTGTGTGTGTGTGTGTGTGTGTGTGTGTGTGTGTGTGTGTGTTTGTTTGTGTTCCATGTACCATTGCTAAAGCCATGCCATATTTTCCAGGTGACTCCATGTCTTATAAATGCTGTGTGTGTGCTTGATGGTCTGATCACAGTCTTGCTATGTCTGGACCAACTTTTACCAGAAGCAGGAGTCACTCACACAGAGTTCCTTTGAGGGACGAGTATTAACCATAACAGTCTGTGTAAGCTTGTTCCCAGTGACAACCAGCTGCCAGCAGTGGACAGCGTAGGTATGAAATCATGATGGATGGGTTCATGGTTCCATGTTGCTGCTGAGAGGCTGTAGACATGATTCAAGCAGAATAGCTGTTACATCAAGCTTTCTTTAAGCAATATTTTTACATTTTGGGAAATAAGCTTATCAACTTTATATATGAAGCTTAGCTAGCTTCAGGAAAGTAGCTAGCTTGGCTCTGTACAAATAGACTCCTGATTTGTTTCTGTGTGGATTAAACAAAAAAGATATAGCATGTTAATTAATAAGTATACACTCGATTTTCTATCATTTGAACAAAGCTTTTCTAGTTTCTAGTCTTTATGCTAAGCTAAGTTAACTGGCTGCTGGCTTCATATTTAACATATATGAGAGTGATATCGATCTACTCTTCCAACTCTCTGCAAAACATTGAATGAGTTTATGTTTCCTAAAATGTCAAACCCTTCTTTTAACTGTGTTTAACCTCTCTGTGACCTCTGTAGAGGTAGGTGCTACAGGTACTTTTGAACATGTTGATGCTGTCATATCTTCAGCATGCTCTCTTTTATAAATGTCATATATTAGCTCTGCTTTTCACCACAAACTTGATTTTTCTCTCAATATTTCTTTGTTTTACTGCACTGGGTGTTAGTGTTGTAAATCAGTCGTCCTTGCATACTAAAACCAGACCTCTCGCTGCATTCCTCATTTTCAGAGCCATGAGGCACTATGATCAAATATGAAGCACAGTTTTATTAGCAGCAAAAATACTGGGATTTTAAAGGAAAACACATTTGAAATATGGTAAGTAGTTTGTATTAGTGAATATTCACCAGTGTGTCTCTCAAACAGTTGGGAAGAAGCAGATGTAGTTTTTCAGGAATTGCCAGCTGGCTGGTGTTTATGATGCAGGACGAGGCGCTCTAGAGCCAGATGGCACATGTGAGCACCTGAAAGGCTGCGCTGGCACGTCACAGTGGAATGAGCCCCTGACTGAATGTGCTATTGTTGCATTAACTGCAAGACACTGAGGTGGTCATTGTCCTTAATGGTGGATAGCTAATCTCTAATCATTTTTTCCATCACAAATTCCAGACTCACTGATGCTCAGCAAAAGAGGATCTAAATGTAGTGGAAAAAAATGGAAAATGGACATGGAAAAAAGAAAGAGTGTTTAAAACCGGTAGACAACAGTTTCATTTCAAGAAAAGCAGCTCCAGGCAGTATTGTCTATTATAGCCCTACTTTTCTGGTCTAAGACCTCATATCATATGAGTTCTTTTTCATAAAATCCGGATTGAAGAAAGACATTTATTCATGTTAGTTTAAAAGTTATTCATAGTTAGGGGATTGTATTTGCAGCCATTAAAAAACAGAATAAAACTCTGGTGGAATCATTAAACCTCTGGCCATTCCTCTCCTCTGAACAAAACTCTGCCTTGGAAACCTCCAGTCAAAACAATCTGCCGTGAAGCTCCCTGCGGTGTCATAACAGCAACATAGAGAGCTGCAGAGCTCAGGTCCACTCACATATCACATCCCTCTACCCACAGAAACACATCAGGGTCAGGTTCTCCATCAGGTTAGATACATATCAACTCTTTTGAATCTTTTGAATCTCATTCTAACTGTATCCACTGCTGCTGTATTATCACTGTTCATTTTTTCCAAATGGCTCTTAGTTGCTTCTTTATTTGTTTTTGTTCTTTCTAGAAATCAGTTTGTGAATTTTATCTGCAAAGAAAATTAGTTATATGGGCAGAGATTCAAAAGTCTGGGACCCTTGGCTGGGGGAGACTTACTTTGTCAGTTTTTTAAAGCTACACTAATCAATATTCTTTATATCAACAGATGACTAGATTAGGTCAGAACCTGGTATATGGCTGGATCGTGTATGATCAATGTGTGAAATTGTGGACACAGATAAAAACTGTTGTGGAACTGCTGTAAGCAACTACTTTCTTTGGAAAAGCCTGCTCAAAAAGTTACTAAATGTTGCTAGATGATGTAATAGTGTAA
The DNA here is from genome assembly GCF_021018895.1 of Seriola aureovittata. Lineage (NCBI taxonomy): Eukaryota > Metazoa > Chordata > Actinopteri > Carangiformes > Carangidae > Seriola > Seriola aureovittata. Next base: position 12,967,368 of record NC_079365.1, on the reverse strand, counting down.
TAGCACATTCAAGTGATTGCATCACATCTGTATTCTGCCTCGTGTCAGCCATTTCAGCATTTTATCTGTTCGCCTCTGTCCTACTCTCTCTCTTATACAGTATTTTAATACAGCTGGATTCCCAATAAAGCTGTTCTCAACAAGTTTGACATAGTGACTGAAACATTAAGACTACGTGTTAACCAAAAGTCACTTGCAAACCATTTCCAAGCTGCTTCTCTGCACTGCTAAGATTTTGACTTTATAGCCTAACCACAACTTCGTCTGACAAAATCACCACACACGTAAGTTAGAGGCAAAGACTGCGCTGTGATCTTTGACCACATTAGGCATTCGGCTGCTCTGTCTCTCTGCCACACAGAGTAGACGCAGAGAGTGGTGTGCCTCTCGTTTCCCGGGCATTACTGGCAGCTCGCTTTCATTAAATTAGGTAAGGTTTGTCCAAAGTCACTAAATTTGTTGTAAGTGCCTTTTTGAAAATAAAGAAGTCACTAAAGAGGACTGAGCATGAAGACGGCTGTGGATCTCCTGACTCAACACCTGATGACGTAATAGAAAATGTTTCATTTTCAAAGAGCAACAGCCTACAGTCAAACACTCGGCCAACTAATGGTGCAACTTCATCACTCACTCAACTCAGACTCTCACTCAAGTCACTCACTGACATTCAGAGGTTACTTGTCGTGATTAACCCACATCATCTAACTCTGTAACCCTCCGTAGCCTTATGGAGATGTCAGTGTCTTTCAGCTTGTTGTTTTTGGTTTTAAAACTAGCAACTTCATCATTTCGGTTCACTCTCACCGCTCTCATCAACCTCATTTCTCATCCTCATTTCAACAGGCAGCTTTTTCAAGAGAAAAAGCTCTGATAAAGCCACTGTCCACAAACTGCTCATCATCAAACAGCAGACAGACACAATGAGCAACTAGCTGGTTAAGATAGCAGAACATTTAGCTGCTTAAGTCCAGATCTTTCCCTCTGGAGTTGGTTGAGACCAAAATAGAGTTAAACAGAGTAAATAGTGGTCTTTTTGTTTAAAACATGACTCCATGTTAATGCAAATTTTGCTCCATACCTGCTTGATGTGTAAATAGGTAACAGTTAGCTACATGAATTCACATGCTTGTCATATATCACACTTTATGTGATGAGATGTCAGTGTGGTGTTCACAGTTTGCTGCGCTGCCACCAAGTGGTGAAAATAAATCAATTAATGCAGGCTTTAAAGTAAATAGCGTTGTCAGATAATTATTTAACAGAGATCAATTTAATTTTGCTGCTGGGATTTCAACAAATAAAATTTACTCAAGTTGCCAAGATAATATTAACTGATAATATTCAGATAATATTTAATACTAGCAATATGTGATAGAGAAGAAAAAAGCTAATGAGTTGTCCCAGCACAGGGTTGTTTTCTTAATTTTTATCCTGCCTAGGAAAACAGAAAAATGTTGTTGGAGCTTGTACTCCAACAATTTCTGTTCCTTTGTGACAATAAATCAGCAGCTACTTGGCAAAGGTTAGCAGGCACGACCTCCAGTGTATCCTCAAGGTAGACTATTGGGATTATGGATGAAGTACGAGATTTTAGGTTACTGACTTGGAAACTTTGGCTGGTGTGAGTGCTATTTGTTGCTGTACTGAGATCACGAATGACTTAAGGTCTGGCTGGCAGGTCAAGTGTTCCAGTAGTCGCAGGACAATCAACTGGAGAAAAAGTATTATGTTTTTTGGATTCACTTTGTGGAGTCGAATGCAAGTTGTCTCACTGTCCCACAAAATCAGTTCTTTTAACATGTATTGTTTAACAAACAAGCATCAAACAAAACTACTAGGCAGGCTGGTGGAACAACTGACAGGGAAATCATATACACAGAGCTTCAGACCTCCCGGCTGTGTAAAGAGACTGTTTGTTGCTGGGAGGAAAAATCATCTCTTCATCCATTGCAGACTTGTATGGTACTTCTAGTTTTGGCTAGATGACTGAGGAAGCTGTTAGTTTCATTTACAGGCTTGTTTACAAGCAAGACTAAGACCTCCAGCGCTCTCATTAGACACACACACACACACACACACACACACACACACACACACACACACACACACACACACACACAAAGACGCTGATTCTGCTGTCTTGTATTTCCTTTTAGGTCTGTGGACAGTTACTTCTGTTTTATGGAGTCTTGCACATGCAGTGTGGTAAAAACTCCTCATTGCAAAAGAGAGCGCAAACGTACACCAGCAATTCATTTTTTAACCCAATTTCAGAAATAGTTATCACCACAAGCTTAGAGTAATGAGCCTCAAAAATATGGAAGAGAACAGATAATCTTCACAAAATCCTCTGTTCTTAAAATGGTTTAGCCAAGGAAATGAGAAATAAACACATTTTTATTACAAATTCTAAATACAGCGTTTATTCTCACATCTATTTTTTTTGTGTGTGAAGTGTGATATCCAACATAAGAGAGATACGGAGGATTTAGTCTGTTTGTAAACTTCCTGTCTGAAGGATTTGTCATTATAGTGAAAGGGGCCGTGTTCCTGAGGTTGTTCCACAGTCTCTGCACTGTGCACCACCGATGATTTCCTCAGGACCCTGTTTAGGCAGCTGATAATGCAATTCAACTCAGCAGAGTGAGTAGTTGTGTTTTTGTTTTCTATTATCTATGTCATTAGCTTGCTAACTGAACATTAACAGAGGTAGGGGCTGGGGCTAGGGGTGTAGTCGGCTGCATGTGTCAGAGTGGTAAAAAGTGAGAGATGGAGAGTTCAGGGTCCAGGCTGAACGTTGTATGTGTGTGAACTATGTGCGTTGCGTGTGAGAGGAGAGTTCGACTACTTACGGACTCTATATTACACATTCCATATTTAACTGAGTACCAGTGCAGAGGCGCATATGTGAAACATATGAGGCTTACCCAACACAATATAGACACATGCGTACACATCCTACTACTGCATACACATACACATACTCATACTGTACCGCAGCAGTGCAGTGCCACATATCATACAATAAAGCATATGGGCATGGTAGGCTTGTGCTTCCTTTTTTATCAAAAAGAATCCATCTGTGTAAACATCATCACTCCTACATTTATGCAACATATTAGGTGCATTCATGCATCTCCTAAAATGGAAGGATAATTTGAGTCCAGGTAAAGGCCTTTATGCTTTATTGATTTTTGCCTGAATTGCAACAGCCCTATAATAATGAATGTCCCTGACTGAATGACTGACTGACTGATCATATTTCCACCAGTGGTCAGCTGAATCCTGTGACTGAGTTGGAGTTTCCCCAATCGCCGTTGCTGTTCCAAAACTATTTGCAGTTTATATTAGGGAGATGTTTAAAGCCTGTAGTGTTGCCAACTTATGTTTTGCTAGATTTAGAGACTTTTTTCAAACAAGACCAAGTATAAAGGAGGCAGAGGGATAACTAAAGATAAGACACACCAAACAAGAGAGAGGAGGAGAGTGGGAGAGAGAGAAAGAGGCCTTCGGTAACTGCTCAGCTAAAGAGACTAGCAGATCTGAGGAGAGAGACAAACATATAAAGAGCTGAAACGAGTTGACACTTGGCAGAATGCAAACAGGACTTCGGATTTCAGATGATCACAGCACTTCCGCAACAGTTTTTAACTACATCCTCACACGCACATTGACCGTATATTAGGTTTTAACCGAGTTGTTTTAAATTCAGTCCGTTGAATGTTAGCTAAATCCCTCCCCCGAACAGCAATTGTTTAATCTCCACTTATTAGCAACAGTAACTAGGAATGGCAGGTTGGGTGAGTTTCGGATTGGACACTGTTGTGTTTACTTGTGATAAAGTGATGTTCATTCGGTTGCTTGCTTCCGATGATCGGCTGTGCCAACGAGAGTCGTCATTTCACCCAACAACTGCTGCCACCTAGAAATGCCAAGCCTGCTTCTGTCTACCTCTGAAATCAAGAACCCCATTGTTTCAAAAATTACTCGGCTCTTAAAGCGGTAAATGTGTCTAACTATAGAGAGCGAACAGTGACTTCCACCCTCCATGAAGGAAATGCAGATGAGAAAAAGCAAACAAATGATGTGTGTATTCAATATAAAATCTTCCAAAACAAGCCATAACTTTCGAGTACTCGCAGTACATCTACCTGTTCGGGTGACAGACAGGTGCATTATGATTTAAAGGGACAGCACTATTGTACATGATATTCACTGGGTAATTACTGACAAAAACTGCTGTGATGAATTTCAAAGCACTAATTAAACTGAAACATAGCAATCAAAATAAAGTGCAGAAGGAGCAATAAGAAAAGGAAAACTTATAACAAGATGTCTGAACCACATGAAAATCAGTTCTGACAAGTGTTGGGTGTTTTTATTGAAAGGCATGTAAAACCTATATTTTCCATGCACTTTAAACAAACCAACATGTCACAGACGAGACAAGCTGGCTTCATCATGGTTTCTGGCTTGACTGTGCAATATGCAGACGGATGTCTTCAATCAACCATTCACAGTCATTGGATCGCAGTCAGCTGTGGATTACACCCAGCTGTCAAATCCAAAGAGAATAACAAAGGTGTCAAGCATTTCAAGTCACCTGTGAAGAAAACCATTGCTGAAAAAAGTAATGATTATATAACTTGCTCCAAGAAGTCACGGCACCGGTTGTGACTGAAGCTCATCAGATCGTGTGTAGTGCATGAGCTGAAGTCTGTCTGGGCTGGACAACGTTTCATTTAATGCATCCTCCACTGTCCAGGTGGTTTCTTTCTACTGGCATGCGCATAACTGGAGAAAGTGCTTTTCAGTTAATAGCGTGTGTTGTATGATTTCACGCATTACGTAATGCTTCTCAGTCTCAGCAGCTGCCTTTGGTGTTGCGTATGAGCCACAACTGTTGTGACTGTAGATGCTGTGAGACAAACAGCAGTTTAACGGTAGTTTTCTGTACAGGAGCCTTTTGTTGTGTAACAGTTAGGTCAGCATGTGCAAGCGTTTGGGATCCACAGTTACTGATGGTGTTCAAGTGTGCGTTATAACATTTTCATTTCAATGATGTGATAAGCTTGAAGAAGTTAGACTGTATAATTCACTGGCATTTATATTGAAAGACAGAAATTAATTTTAACAATCCTAAGATGAGAGAAATATTTTCCATTGGACTTTATAGATAAACAAAGGGCCTTCCAAATACCTGCTGCTGTGGCATGCTGTGTCCTATTTTTAGGCAGCTCTTGATGGTGGAGCTACAAACAAAAGCATGAAAACTGAACACGTCTGTACACTTTATCTTTGGCAGATAAAACAAGCAGTGAAGGGATGCAGTTTGTTTTGACTTCATCTGCTGCGTGTTTATGCACTAAATCTATTCCTATAAACACATTGTGTTGAGTGAATAACAAAGTTTACTCATCATGATTAATACAATAATAATATAATTTGTGTAATCACAATTATTTAAGAGGGCAAAGACAATGAGAATACTGTAAAAACATGGTTTTTATAAAAGACTGCTAACATTTGCCAATGTGGGCATCGAAGTCGTGGATTCAGCGTTGACTTTGGAAAAGAAAAAGTGGGCGTGGCCCGCAGAACTTGTATACGTAGTGCTTACAAGATGCTGTGAAACGGATCAGATAGTTGTCAGTAAATGTTGTGGAATATTTATTTTCATCTGGCTGTATTTCCTTTGGGAACATTTCTGGCAGAAACTCATGCGCGCGTCTCCTTTAAACCAAACAGCTCAATCATCCAAATCACTCTGCAGATGACAGAACATGCCGTTCTTGGAAAGTTCTCAGCTTATTATACACACCAAGTCATTCTGGACTGGAGCCTGAGCCTGCCTCACTCTTTGCATCTGCCTGGAGAGCAGCAGCTGCAAAATGCAAAAGCAATGAGGAGGACTGCAGCTTAAAGATTTCCTGCAGTAAAGAGCGGTTGTCTGCCACTATAAATATCTATTTTCTTGAATCAACAGGTTGAATTCAGCCCTGAAAAACAGAGCACCGACATCCCACCATCTCTGTCCAGACTCTGTGTATCTGAGCGCTGCTGGGCCAAGCAGTTACATTCCTCGGCCCATGTGACTCAGTTCTCACATGCAAATCCAAACCACACAGTTTTATTCTCTAAGGTTAGCTACTTTTAAGCTGTGATAAGTGCACAAAGAAATACATGATACATCAAAATGTATTCTAATAAATGAATGGTGTCTAAATAGGTAGCGCCATGAGATGACGGCCATGTGAGGCAACCTCTTACACGTTGTCAACACAGGACGCTAGACCTAAATGTCTGACAGAAAACCTAAGGTGAGAATATAAACACACTTAATTCCAAGTACAATGGACAGATTTTTGACAGGTAAGAAAAGGAAAAAACAGAAGATGTTCATCAAGCGAAGAGTAAACGAACAAACTTTTTTTGCCATGAGCGAGAGGAAAAGCGATTAGACCCCATCATGATGTCATCATATGTGAAAAGGGGGTGAGGCTGTGCGAAGTATAACAAACCCCCCAGAGTCTAAACACTGTAAATTTGAAGGAGAGAAGCTGGAGATCTGGATGTGATGACAAGCGACGATGAGCTCGGCGTGACTGGATATGAAGACTGGAGGTAGAAGGGGAGGAGGAGGAGGAGGGTCGCAGCAAATGCACGGAAATGACAGCAGCAGAGAGGAGAACAGATTTTTAATTATGACAGAGACGATGTGACTGGCTGGTTGAGATCGTGGTGAGATCTGATTGGTTGCCGAACACCTGAAGGAGTGTGGTGAAAGAGGGAGAATCTACAGAATTGTGAAAGAAAGCAGAGTAGAGATAGTCTTCCTGATTGAACTATCGCTAAGCTTCATTAGATTTGCTTTCATAGTTTGTCTCACAAATCCCCACAGTTGATTGATTGATTGGTTGATTGATTGATTGATTGATTGATTGATTGATTGATTGATTGATTGATTGATTGATTGATTGATTGATTGATTGATTGATTGATTGATTGATTGACTGATTTATTGATTTCTTGGACAACTATATTTTGTCCTAATCCAACATCCTCATCTTATGTTGTGTTTCCACTATGTATTAGACTGGACAGTGGAGTCCTAATAACACTATAAATAATATCGCAAATTAATTATGAGAGTGGAACTGATCATGAGAGATTCTCACTAATGTGACACAGACACACACTGTATTGTCCGTCTGGCCTCCATTGTTGTTTGGGCTTTCCACTTTCATTTGTCGGCCATTTATGTAGAGGCAGCTCTGCAGCCACAGAACGAGCCCGTCACATTTAACATCGGTGCCATGCCAAAGAGAAGCCGACAATTTGTGGCAGACCACCTCATTCAGAGAATCATCTTTCCTTTAATTTCCAGTTTATTCCATTCAAACATTTTAAATGTGCTGTTCTAAATTCATTTCTGATGATATTACATTATGGACATAAAATCGTGAAACATTGCTGTTAATGAGCAACTCTTTCCAGTGATGTCATCCCTGCACAAAACAAAAACTCTTACAGAGAAATTAGGTTGCTGCAGTTGATCAGAGGAGCTGAGTCATTAAATAGCATCCTCTCAAGCCTCCCTTAAATGGCAGCAGAGAGGATGAGCAAGAGACAGCAACCACCCGACAAGTGACGCGTTTGTTACATATTCACATTTTTACTTTTTCTCTCTCATTGTCCTATTTGTGGAATTATCCTTAGTCTGGTCTGGCTGAGCTCAGTATGGTGGTGACTGAGTAAAGAGGAGACGGGAGTGCAGTGGGGAGAAATCATGAAAAGAGAAAGAATGTGAGGGGAAAGTGCAAGAAGGAGCCACATGTACATGTACATGTGTGTTTCAGACTTTTCCCCACATGTGTTTGCCTCATTATACTTTGGCTGCAGCTCACTCTGCAGGAATGCAGCGCAGCAAACACGTCTGCCTGCTATCCCCCAGTGACATATAAGCACACACAAACACACACATATATAGATGCTCTACACTTTGTTAATCAGAGTGCCACACAGCCCCATTTCCTGTAAGACTGCCCCACACACACACACACAGACACACACACAGACACACACACACACACACACACACACACACACACACACATACACACACATACACATCATGCCGCAGCTGGACCTCAGTAATCAGACTGTTTGAGTTTACTGATGCTGGAGGGGAAAAAATCTCTCTGGACACTTAACTGACACAGAAAAGACGCCATGGAGTCAGCAGAGAGATGCTGCTAATGAAAAACACATGACTGGATCTGTGTGCACTCATCTAAACAATAGCAGAGTGGGTGGGAGACAGAGAAGAGTTGCAATTACAGCTGGGCCTTCCCTAACAGAGGTTCAGTGTTCACAAAAGTCTTCTGATATAGAAACACATGCTTGTGCATAGATAAATATGCAAGCAAAGCCACGCCCCCCCCCCCCCCCCCTTTTTTTGCCTTTTTGATACAAACACCCTCCTGCTCTGCAGTGACAGAACGAAATAATAACAAACTATGACACAGTTTAGTCACATGAAAGAGTCTGCGGTCTTCCAGAAGGAATTAAGATTAAATCTCTCTGGCCCTGAGTCGAGCAGAGGGGGAGAAAGAACCACTGTGACCTTCAGAGGGAAAAAAGCCAAGTAACAAACCCGACAGGCAGGCTTGTCCACCAAAGGAGAGAGAGAGGGAGAGCAAGAGGGAGGGGAGGGTTAGGGACGGAGAGAAACAGAGGAAGAAAGAGAGGGAGAGAGAGGGAGGGGTAGGACAAGAGTGAGAGAGGCAGAGAGACGAAAAGACACAAAACTTGTGACTTGACAAAAGAGGGCAGGTACCAGAGGCAGGTAAGAAACTTTATTTTTTGTTTCCAGGGGGGCTTTTTTTGGATGAGGCATGATCAATAAGATAAGAACAGGCAGGAGTGTGTTCGTGCGTGAAACAGAAGCAGCAAGAGCAGTGTGAGTGTCCGTTTGTCGACTGACAGGGGATCCTGGCACTGGCACAGCTGGGCCATGCTGGTGTGTTTCTATAGAAACGCTGTGCCATACAAAGTGGTACTCTGTCCTCCAGTGAGCTGCCACACACTTTCACTCTGACGTTTTTCTCCGCTCCTGCACGCTCACCTTGATTCCAGCTTTATCCATCAGTGAGAGGGGAGAGCTGCTGCTGCGGAAGAGTTAAAATATGAAGAGAGTGCAGCTTTAGTCGCGGTTATAAAAACAGGCCTGTGGCTCACTTTGGCTGGTGCAGAAGGATCTTCATTTTTGCAGCTCATCAGATGGATCCTCAGAGTTTTACAAGCAGTTTTGTTTTGTTTTTTCTTCTTGCTGAAAGGAATTTTACTAATTCGGCTGTGAAGTTGTAATTTATTTTTCATCGTTACAAATTCTGACGGATCATCTTCCCTGGATGGGTGTTAACCAAAGGTCAAAATAAAACTGAAAAGGACTCTGGAAATGAGTTAAAAAGGCATGCTTATTTTGTTTTTGTTTTTAAAAACACAGGCTGTTCTGATTTGCTGTATTTTAAGTACCTTGAATGTTTAAAAAGTCCTTCTTTGCAGCGTGTGACGAACGTAAAAGGAAAACATTGCTCGATCTAGGCTGAGCTGACTGATGATCAGGACAAAGAGACAATGATGACAGTGTCCAGTCAGGCAGGAGAACAGATTGCCTGCAGGAGCCTGATGGTGCTGAGTTCTGTTTCTTCTATACTTCCAAGTTAGTTTGGATTATAATCATCATATTTCTGTTCATTAACTATTTTTGTCAGTGCGCCTTCCAACTCTTTCACTGCACATCCAGATGCATATAGATCCAGTCTTTGCACAGCCAATGCAGGACTGCCACACCCACATGAGGACATGTTTTGGCACCAGTGCAAAGTATCTGCTGTGGATGATGGTTTCAAAAGGAGGGCAGATTCCTTTATCATTGGGTGAAGCTCCAATCCAGAACGGAAACTATGCATGTGTGTGTGTGTGTGTGTGTGTGTGTGTGTGTGTGTGTATCAGCCACTTTTTAACATAAAATGCATCTCCATAACCCATGATGACAGTCAGATGATACAGTTTGTTTTATGTCACATATTTATCTCAGCACACACGTTGAAAGATATTTAGAGACATTTGTAATTGTGTTGATTAATCACAGATATTTTCAGATATCTTGAGTCAGATTTCTGAACTCTGCTCTGCATGACGCAACTCTTATTCGTGGCTTTTTTAGTATCGTTACAAAACACTGGTGATGATTTTTGGTTTCAAGTACGACAGCAGCAGCTCTGCAGCAGCTCTGTCAATAGAAAAGTAAGAAACTGTGATGAATGGGAAAGAGCTCATCGATCGATGATGTTGTGGGAATAAAGCTTTATTTCTCTGGCTGCTCTTCCAGAATGAGAATTATGATACACATAAACATAAACAACAGTCTGAATATACAGTTGTGATGTTATAAATACATTTATGAACTAATTTATTTTATAAGAACCTTTACCTGGTATTAAGATGCAACTAGTGCTAAAATTGAAAAGATATCATAACCATAGCTTTCGTTTTTAAAGATAGCTGCCATTTAAAACATCTGCAATAATATTTTGGTCTTTGATGTAAAAAAACACACAATAAAAACAACTTAAATCATGGGAAAGTCAATATAACTTCAATATGTATGAATATATTCAATTATGGCTGATCTTTAAATTTACTGGAAATATTTGGAATTTCCATTCAAGATAATTAAAACTGAAATGTCAACGAGGTTCAAAATGCATTGCTCACCTTGGAAACGGCAGTTGAGAAGATGAATTCACCATTAAATCCAATGAGTGGCTGCATCGAAAGTCGATTTGTCGTGTGGTTACAGAATTATAATTCAACATTTTCATGACAACTGGACAAACTCCATCTGCAAATGAAGATTATGTATTGTGATTGAAAGCAACAGAAGATGGTTAATGTATTATAACACGGTTTACCATTTTGTGTGTTCCAAAGATTAGTGCAGAGATTTACTACAAGAATCACTAAACCACTGCAATAAGTGCAGTTCACACACTGATATGATTTGGATTTACTTATTTAGGTCACAAATAACAAACCAATGAGTCAGGCATCTCTGACTTTGGGTCTTTAGTTGTTTGCCAGAATACCGGTCAAGACAGCAGCGGCACTAGGGGGGAGAAGGGCTGGTTGTGGTTTTGAGCGAGGGCCTGGGAGGCTCTGAAAGGCAGAGAGGGAAAAGGAAGGGCAGTGCCAGTGAACACTGTCAGAAAAAAGTTCAGATATGTTTTTCCAGGCGGGACAGATTTTGGCTCTAAGCCTCATTCCTGCCCCGTGATTCATTTGTGACGTTTATCAAAAATTGGCCAGATGCTTTCCTAAAAAGTGATTGGAAAATAATCGTGCATTTGTACCAAGGCATTATTTTGACAGCTGTGTGGGGACAGTTTACAGCAGGCTTATGCTGCTGAGCTACAATGCACAGTTCAAAGAAAGATATGCACACATACAGACATTCTGTACAATCTAAAAGTTTGAGATTAAAAGACGCAGCCAGCTCAGCCTGAAACGATATCGCTCCACTTTGAAAAGTGAACTTATCTCCGCTGTACATTCTTGTGATCAAAGGTCAAACATCTGCATCTGTGTGTGTGTGTGAGTCTGTGTCAGTCTGTCTTCCAGCCTGAGAAGATGGAGGTCATTACATTTTACACACACGAGCTAAACTGATGTAAGTTGCAAACATCTGTCGGACACATTTTTTAAAAGTCATCAATTACAGTACAAAACCTAAAATCACCTCCCATCTGTTCTCCTGCTGAAAGTTCAAACTCTTGGGTGTGTGTTAGATGAGTTTGTAACACCGTTTATGCCAATTTCTTAATCTCTGAAAAAACTCTTAAAGACTAACTCACACTGAAAACATATTCCTGGTGGAAATAAAAGAGTATGCACCTAATCTTGCAATTCAAGACATATATGTACATTGATTTAAGAGAGAGATCAATCAGGGTCTCATTGGGATTTGGTCCAGTTTCCTTTCAGCCTCTCCTGGGTCAAAGAGCTTAAACCTTCCAGACCTACAGTTTCCCCTCCACAGCTCTCCCTCTGGACAAGTGCAAACAATAGAGCCTTTATCCCCAAACTTTTCTTCTCCTCTTCCTCATAAGTACCAATTTCCTGTATCAGTATCTGCCCTTCCCACACTTGAACTTAATTAAATTAAACAGATCATTCTGCCTTAGACTTTCTTGCCTACTCTCTGTCTCTCTTACAATAACAAACCACAAACCAAACGACACTATATTTATTTATCATAATTGATTGATAGCATTCATTAGCATTTTTTCCTTATCCATACACAGACACTGACAGTGGAAAAGTAACAGACTAGGCCTTCTTGCTTAGTGTACAAATCTTAATTATTTTCAAAGCAATAGGACACTGAAGTCATAAATAGAAACATTTCCTCCCTGTAAGAACAGCATCACACAGTAATAATATTTGATGTTAGAATAAAAGCGTAGTAACAGTTCAGGTGGCAGACTGCTGAAGGTTTTGGTTTACAATTCTACAATCACTGTTTTCATGGTTAAGGTCCAAAAGAAACCTGCTTCGTGTTTGTCTTGATACTACTGTTTCAGCCAGTTCAGCCCTATCTCAACACAGTTTGAACAAAAACCAGCAGGGATTGGGAATATTTTTGCTGCAAGTCAAAAAAAATGTTCCCAAGCCCCTCCCAAAATATGAACAATCAAAATACAAACAGCTGCGTACTCAAGTTTTCAGTGTATTCAGAGACAACTGGTCTGCACTGAGCCTCTAAAAGGCTGCGGATAAAGGGAACAGGGTTTGTACGCACTTGAGAGTCAGCACTGCCCCAGAGCTGCCACACAGAGCAAGAAACAGAAAAAGGACCAAAGTGTTCCAGTTGTTAAACCTTCTGGGTAGAATTAGCTCACCATGTTGGCTAACAAGCAGAACCAAAAATGACGTGTTGTGTGTTCTGTCTGTGTCTCTCTCTCTCTCTCTCTCTCTCTCTCTCTCTCCCTCTCTTTACTTAACCCTTGTAACTGTACACAAAAAATGAACGACCTCTGTTTTCTTCTCTGCTGTAGGACAATGAAGGCCGGCGCGGGACTCTTCTCTGCATTGGCTCTGTTCCTCCTGATGGGGGCAGTGATCACCCAGAGACCTCGGCCAAAGAAGCCCACCAGGCGCCCTGTCCCCACCAAGAAGCCTTCTGTCCCCAAGCTTGCTGTACCGGCACAGCCAGAGCCCCAGGAGCCCACAGACTTCCCCCCACCCATCCTGGGCCCGCCATCCGTCTTTCCTGATTGCCCCCGAGAGTGTTTATGCACCCCAGACTATCCGAATTCTCTCAACTGCGAGAACCGGAACATCCGTGCGATCCCTGTCATCCCACCCAGAACGCACTACTTGTACCTGCAGAACAACTACATCTCAGAGGTGACGGCAGAGCCGTTCATCAACGCCACTGAGGTCCGCTGGATCAACTTGGCAAACAACCGTATTCATCGAATAGACAAAAAGGTCAGAGAGTTTCCTCCATCAGCATTCATGATTTCAAAATAACATCAATACATCTAAAACTTCTGTGTCTATATCTAATGCAGGTATTTGAGAAGATCCCCGCACTGCTCTATCTCTATGTGCACCGTAACCACCTAAAAGAGGTCCCTTCAGGTCTGCCAGCAAGCCTGGAACAGCTCCGCCTTGCAAAGAACCGTATTTCCAAGATCCCTGCTGGTGCCTTCAGCAAGATGGGGAACCTGACTCTGCTCGACCTCTACCACAACCAGGTAAACCTCTCAGTTTAAATGTGCCTTTGTGGGCACCTTACCACACAGTGCTGTTTAGGTATGAACAGTGACAACCGCCTGTGTGTCTCTCAGGAGCGAACGCAAGCGTGTAACTGATATTGTACTGTATGGTGTACACTCTTCCTCCTCAGCTGAGTGACAGTGACCTGGGAAAGAACACATTCAAGGACCTGAAGAGCCTCATGCAGCTCAATCTGGCTCACAACGTCCTGAAGAAGATGCCTGATGGTGTGCCCAGTGGCCTCATTCAGCTTTTCCTGGACAGGAACCGTATAGATGACATCCCAAAGCAAGTATACAGTTCACACATTGTGACATTGCTGATGAACACACACACACACACACACACACACACACACACACACACACACACTGCATGTATTATTAAATACTGGCTGGATGTTAAATCTCATTTGTTCTTCCTGTCTCTTGTTCAGAGACTACTTCAGAGGCTTCACTCACCTTGCGTTTGTGAGGCTGAACTACAACCAGCTGAGTGACAAAGGAGTTCCCAAGGCTGTGTTCAACATTTCCTCCCTGTTGGACCTCCAACTGGCCCACAACCAGCTCGCCTCTGTTCCTCTCTTCAACGGTCACCTGGAGCACCTGCATCTCAACCACAACAGCATCGAGAGTAAGTCCAGCACCACCCTCTAGTGCAGCAGAAACATGTTTATGTCGCACTGACAGTTAGTTGAGACGAGGCAACAACACAAATCTTTACAGGACATTCAGCGTGCACAGTGTGAACAAATAACTGATGACTGATAAACACACTGTACAGAACCTGCCCAACACCAAACTGCGGTCGGACGAAGTTACTCGCTAGCTGGTGAACATAATGGAGCAGCTAAAGAGACAGATACTTTTTCAGTTACTGACAGGGACCAAATCAGACATAAAAGGACACATTTACATTTGCCGGGTCAGAAACACAAATCTAACTAAGCCTGATGTTGCCTCTGTCTCTGTGTCTGCTATAAGTGCAAATACGCAGCTGTTGACATGACATCATAACATGTCAATCTTGTTTCTAAGGCCCTCAAGTGGCCAGAAAATCAATTAATGCTGCTTTAATATCAGCGTTTTTAAAAGACACACACGGCGCAGGTGTTTTCCCGTCATTCTCTCCGAGTAGTCCTCTGTTCAGGTTGATGCTGGGCAGGGCTATGTTGGGAGGTCACCAAACTCCATGTACTAACTAGAATGATAAAGGTGTAACAGGCAAAACAAAGCTAGCAGGAGATTATGGGAGATGCAAATAAAGCAGTCTGTACAAATACTGTGTGTGTATATGTATATATATATATATATATATATGTATAAAAGACATATCAAGCTCTGCTTAAGATCAGACCACCAAACTAAGGACCCAGATATTCTCCTCAAGCATAAGTCGAGACCAAAACAGATCTAAAAAGAAAGTGACTGCTGGGACTTTTTTTTCTCAGGTGACCAGAAACATGTCTCCAAATAATGTCATTTGATAATTCTTAGCACTTGGTCTGTATCTTACTTCTCAGAATAAGTTTGTGTCATTTTGCTCTCCTGTTGCGAAACAGTTTACAGATTTTACTTTTTGGATTTGACTAAGCTAGCTATTTCTTGCTTTCCTATTTGAGTCAGCAAGCAGCTTTTCGGTTCCGTTATGACTGTTTCTCTATCGAGACTAAAGCTGAACAAGTTTGTTCTGGCAGGGCCATAAAAAGCTGCACTTTAGTATCACAGTGTCAATAACTTTTTTTTATTCATTTCTTCTTGGTGTCTTGTCTGTAATCTGTTCACCCCATTTGTATTATTCCTGCTATACTAAATGACCTCATTTGTTTGCTTACAATGACTGATTTATGTCTTTTTTAAAAATCTTTCCTGGAGCACTTTGGACTATCTTTTAGTAAGTGCCTAATGAATTACCAAGATTAAAGTATTAGTATTATAAATGAATAAAATAATTTTATTCAATTTACATTCTTTTAATTTTTTGCTTTGAAGGAAAACAACATTTGAGGACTTGACATTCATGACAGTGTGTTTTCTTTACAGGCATCAATGGCACCCTGATCTGTCCTTACAGCCTGCAGGCTGACCTGAGCGATCACAGCCTGTTGCCCAGACTAAGGTAGGTCACATTATGTCACATCTTGGCATTCAACAATAAAAACTTGTGCAATTGCACCCTTTCAAAGGAAGTAGGTAGGAAGAAAAAATTGCTAATGTGAGAAAAGGAATTAATGAGTTCTTCAAAATAGACGTCATGGTAATGAAGTGTTACGGAACTGTTCTATTGCCTCAGGTACCTGCGTTTGGATGGAAATCACCTGAGCCCTCCCATCCCTCTGGATGTCATCATGTGCTTCAGACACCTCCACTCTATTGTTATTTAGGAGAAACTTGACTCAAGACCTGGGGGCATGCACACACACATAAACTACACACATGCACATATGCACACATGCACACACAAAAACACACACAGACTCACTGTGCACAAGCTGAGTTCAAAGAAAAACACGCTCCATGAAGAACAAGGTATATCCACCCATGCATACTGTGGGAAAGTGTTATTGAAAGATGGACGCCAGATAAATGAAATAACTGTAAAGCTTTGATAGTTCAAGCTTTGAAAAGTTTAATTGTTGCTGTATTCAGGACAGTGAACTATGAATCTAGGAAGAGTGGATATGCCGACATTTAGGGTTAAGTTTTTGTATGGAGTTACAGTTTATCCGCCATTTTTTGTTTATAAAAAGTTAGAATGAGTAAAGTCTGAAAATACAGGTACATTGACAGATGCTACAGATATGGAGGGTAGTTATGTTTGCTTGCAGATGTGATCAGAGTAGAGCTGCCACCATTAAGAACAAACTGACCTGCAGTTAATGTCAGAAGAGACCGTTTAAAACATAACTACCATGTAGTTGAAACTGTCCCAAATGTGCCTGTGATTTTCAAGGTACTCCATGTAAAAATGTCATTCCATTCTTTTTATTCTTTGTCTTCTGTATATTATTCTTCTGTATAAAGAAGCTCTGTACAAATAATGGATAATAAAACTTCTTCTTTGCTCATTTGATCCCGTTTGATGATTCATTTAACAGAATTTTGATTGGATTGACTTTCTCACCACTCTCCCTTCTCATAAATACTTTGGGTAACTCTGCATCAGTGGACACCAACACACTTTATGTCACAGTAATTCTGGGGGACTGTGATTTTACTTAAAGGTGCCCTGTGGAGTATTTGACCGCTTGTACCCCTAAGGAGCACTGTTTTTAAGCACACACAAGCAAGACGAGATACACATCCCTGTTCCTGGTTTCAATTTATTTCACCGCTCTACATTTAGCCTGGTTGTAAACAAATCACAATTTATATTTCTCAAAAACAGCCCTGCAAATTTGCCCTATAATTTGAATGTCATCACTATATATGATCTAAACTATAAATAACATTAGATTAACATGCAGAATAGAATAGAAATGTCCTTTGGCATCCCATTTCTTGATTATATTAAAAAAAAGAAGGAAAAAACAAACTTAAAGTATGCTTTAATAGACATGCACTAAAAAACTTTTTAGATTTTTATTACAGTCAATGATTGTCTGTTATTATTTTACTGAAATATCACAAAAAACAAACCTCTATTAAAGGATAAATATAGAAAAACTGCATAATTATGACACGTGCCTAGGTCATTCCCAACTCAGGGGTCAGGACCCCTCGGGGGTGACAAAATAACTCTGACGAGTGGAGTGATTCAGTTCAATTCTATATAAAATATTGAATAGTTATATATTAAACAGTGTTGCCAAAGCATCAAAATACAAAACACCAAGATTGAGATAATTACCAAAGTAAGACAGGACAAAAACATTTCTGCCACACAAATGTGTTTTTTCACCAAATTTTTTTTTTCATTTTGCTTATTTTTGCCTTTTCAAATAAAAATCTGGCAAAGTAAGTTCAATATATGTTTGAACTAATTGTAAATCACTGACATGCAACCTGTGACAAGGAGTCGCTAGTAGACATTGCATTGTTTTAAAGGGTCACAACTAAAAAAAGGTTTGGAGCCACTGGCTTAAGCAACTTTGCAATTACAGCTGAATTATGGTACTGAACTGTTTACCATAATTCAGCTACTTTGTATCAAAGTTGTAAAATTGTATATTATAACTCATACACATTATACACATACTGCTGAAGCAGGGCAACAGAATCAGAGACTGTGTTTTTCAAGGTTCAAAAAACTTTGTGATGACCTCTAGTGGTTAGAAACAAGCATTGAGCATTCCTGAGCTGGGAGGTGCTGTCTGCTATTTTGAAGTGCAGACGCTGAAATGTACAGTGGGGTCCAAGAGTCTGATACCACTTGCTCATTGGACAGCGGTTGTGGATTTGGAGATCACTTTACTTCCTAGAGAGATATTTTGGTACTTCCCTATCTACAGTTATATTGCTATAGATGCTATTTATTGATTTCACATTACTCTATGAACACAGGCTATTCCTGTTTCCATTGGACTTCCCTGCTCATGATTCTTTCCACTGTAATTAAATTTTCCGCAGTCATCAAAAGTTAACCTGGCCAGACATGTGGGTGAGCAGGTCCGGTAGGTGTTTCCGATCAGGACTTGTCTGACAGGAGTGAGGTCACTGCCAATGAGAGCGCTCCTCAGGGAAAACAAATAGTGAAGTGTCTCATGGTGTGCAAAAGGAGCTTTTATTTCCAGTATATACCTAATCATTTAGGAGCAGACATGGTGATTGATCAGAAGTCGAACACAAGACAAAAATGATATCGGTGCAAAACAGACCCATCTTTCATCCTAAAACAATAAATCAACACATTTTAAAAGCTCATAAGTGAAATGATGGAGTCAGCACTTTGTAATGAGGAACACACAGCTGAATACATTAACGTTGTAGAGGAATGACGACACACTAATGAATGACTCACTGAGTAATTACACAGCACATCACTGACAGTGAAACCCAGACTTCACTTCAGGTAGGAGGAAATCTTTGACCATTTCTTTTCCCTTTCTTTCAAATCTCATTGAGACATCATTCGGAAGTTCCTTTAATAGCAACACACTTCCTCCTCCTGTAAACCAACTGTTGTGGGAGTACATGTGCAGGTGCAGGTGCATGTGTGTGTATGTGTCTGTGCAGTACCTGGTAAAATCCCCCTTGCTCCACTATAAGAGGAGACAGCATGGAAACACAGAGACACAGCTTTCTCAGGACTCTTCCTCTGAGTAACACACACACAGGTGAGTTCACAGGTGTGCTCTGGGTGATAGTGGTGGGTGATGGTACCTGAGCATTGCAGTGGTCATTTGCTTGCCTGTTAGAGGGTCTTAACATAATAATGCCTTAGATTTTGAAAGAAGAATAGGATGTATTGCATATGCTTTAGAGCTATATTATATATATCTATATACATATAGAGATGCTTTACTATGGTGCCGAAATATTAGTGTATCAGCAGAAAATTTGCAACAGATTTATTAATGAACTAATCATTTAAGTAATTTATTAAGCAAAATGCCAAAAAGCCATTGACTGGCTTCTGTATTTTGTAAATTTTGCACACAATTATGAAGTGAGTATTTATGATTTTTGGACTGTTTGTCAGACAAAACAAAAATTGATGTTAAAAGATTCTTTGACATTTGACAGAACAATTGATAATTAAATTAATTCTTAGATAATCCTTATCTACATATAGTAATTTACTTTAATAGTAATTTATTTGAAGAGGTTTAAACAAACAGAATGTCTCTGTTAGTTTTGCCACCAGATATCCACAGTGATGAAGATGCTGCTCAGCTGCTCTCTCTCCCTGCTGCTTGTGCTCAGCTGTCTGAGTGAACCTGTGGAGAGCCGCACTCTGCATCTGGACAGCTGCTCTGTCAATGTTCACACACACGAACTGCGCAAATATTACTCCACCATACGTTCAGATGTGGTGAGTTTGAGTCACCCACACACACACACACACACACACACATGCACACAAAACCACTAACTCAAAATAAAACATAGTCATCAACAAATGCAGCTGCCTCATTCAGAATAACATTTAGTCACAAGCAATCACTACACTGCACTTTACTACACACAAATACACATAAACAGACCAGAAACTATGACCCCTTAAAGTAAACTTCAGAAACTTAAGTGAGCAATTCAGACAAGATCTTTAATTTTTGTTTTTTTTTACATCACAGCTAGCAGGAGACAATGAGATTGGAGTAAAACTTCTGGACAAATCATTGATAAAGGATGTTCAGGTGAGTCCTTGGTCAGGTGTTGTTTTTGCCAGTTAGCGATTATGTATGCTGTGCACCCTCACCTTTGTATCAAATTTTCCATATTCATTCATATTTCTAAGACACAGACTGCTCAAAGATATATAGTAGTATAGCAGTATCACAGTATAACAGTATAATATGAGTAGGCAATAAAAGTATGAGAGAACTGCTTTAATCTGACCTGTGCATGTCTCCATCAGGAGGGACAGACGTGCTGTTTCCTGCATCTTCTGCTGCGTTTCTACGTTGAGAGAGTGTTCAGCAACTACGCCTCCTCAGAGCCACAGCAGCAACGATGCTCCAGCGCCCTGGCCAACGCTTTTGTCAGCATCAGAAGAGACATACATAAATGTGTAAGTTAGTTGTTCAATGATAAAATGTGATTTTATTGTCAGCTAATAAAAGCAGCTATGAGTTGGACTGATAATTATGCTCTGCTCTATGCAGCACTGCCACTGTAGAGAAGAGACCCAGAGAACAATTGACTCCCTCCATGTTGCTTATATCAAGGTATGTAGTGCATGGAATAACTCACTGTAGTGCACATTAACATCTTCCTATGTCCCACAATCTCACAGTAGACTGAAGAGGGAGCTATGGAGCAAGTCCCAGAGGAAATGTAATTGATTTTCAGCAGATGTGAGCAGTGTTTGAAGTCCAACTCACAAATATTCTGCCATGTTAATTATATCAGTTATCATATTACAATATCTCCAACACAAAGATGTAATGTGCACAAACACAGCTACGAAAACTATTAAGACTACATTTAGAGTCTACCTAAATTTGATTTTATCACTCCTGTAGTCAATGAATATTCAGTCCTGTTTGTTAGAAATGTAACTCAGTGTTACAACTGCAGCTTCCAAAGACAAAGCAAACAGAGCATTGCTTCTATACATTTGTGCTCATCATTAAACCAGTTTTTCCATATTCTCTCTCCTTCTCTCTGAGCAGCTTCAAATAAACCAGGCAGCACAGAAGGCCATGGGCGAGCTGGACACCGTCCTGGAGTGGCTGGAGGGACTCGGCCAGAAAACATGATCATGATCCCACAGAAACTCAAAGAGCCTGACATGACTTGTAAGCAAAGTGAAGATTACAACTTTAACTTCACATCTGTGCCATTATTATATTTTGTACTTGAATGAACTAAATGTGTTTGTTATCCACTGACATATGGAATTAATTTTTTAATGCAATATTTATAATTAATATGATATAAACGTAAGTTTACCTTTAAGTATTTATTCTTTATCAAAAATAAAGAGCTGTTATGGTCTTGTATGTGTGCTTCTAATGTAAAGTTTTTATGCAGACTAAACAAATGGTTTAATTTCAACTGTTTTGTATTGCTTTTTTTAGTCTTATTTCTTCATCTTGAAGTTTTGCACTTTTTTATAACATAAAGCACTTAGAGGTTTTGTTTTTGTCTGTGAAAGGTGCTATTTAAATAAACTTTACTCACTTCATTTTTAGTGTTTTCTTTCAGCACAAAAAAGGGATGCATGCTCTGCATTACCATCTAGTGGTGATCAATGAAATTACAGAAAAATTTGTGTGTATGTCAGCACAAAGCCCAAATCTTTCCAGCTACCCCCCTGGCAACTGCATAGCTCATGGGACACAAGAACTTCTGGTTGGGAATCACTGCACCAGCAAGTCATCGACCTAATTAATTATGTTTTTTCTGTAATATTAATTTCTGTAATATTAGCAACCTCAATACTGCCACATCAGAAAAGAGGGCACACAAACAACAAAATTAGGAAAAATTGCACACCTACTTGATTCTCATTGTCTCTGGATCTTCAGCATTGTGAGTGAGGTAATCCTCAGTGATGCATCACATCCCGTCTATGCTGTATGCAGGTTATTATCATGATACAGTTACAGGTTACAGGTTTAGCTCTGCAGAGCAAATCCTTGTGATGTGATAGTTGTAACCACAGATACAGGAGCAAGTATAGCATAAAGAGTAGAACAATAAATGAAACTAAAGCTGCCTGCCATTTGACAAAACACAGGACATTTCTGCAAGTCGCTCTGTTTCTCACTTTGCTGCTAAAGATAAAATGAGAGAAAGATTAAACTAAAACAAGAAAGATCTAGCCAAATAAAATTGTCTCTCTTTTCTCTCTCTCCTCTTGCTTTTAATGGTGCTACAATGTTTGCTGAAACCAGGAGATAACTTGCTACTAAGATATTTTAGAGGGGAGGAATAAGAAAGAAGAGGAACTACTCAGATCCTTTACGAAAGTACTGTAACTCTCTGGATATTACACTCTTAGCACATCCTCATGCTATACACTTCAAGACATGGCGGTCTCTGCGGCCACAAATACAGGCCAGTATACCGGGCATTTTCCCGGTGGGCTGACTCACCTTGAGGCCGATATGATTTGATTTTTTTTTTAATTATTTATTAAAAAATACACATACACTCAATCATGATCAATACTGATCATTAGTACCAGCCCGTCTAATGTTAGGACAAATCCATGTGTAATGTATGATTGTGAAAAAAGTTTTTCCTCCTTGTATGAAGTAAGCCTACTTCCTGTCAGTCTCCTCCCCCACCTTTAAAGCCATTTTTTCACTATAATTAAGACAGCAGATGAGCCCAAAAATATGCACTTATCTCCTCAGAGTGCAACACTTGTCTTGCCTGTTTATATTTACTGCTGTTATAAGGCTTTAAAGGTGCCCTCTAGGTAAGGTCTCTCTTGAAAAAGAGATTTTAGTCTTAATGAGCCTTTTACCTGGTTAAATAATGGAGAAATTAAATTGAAAAATCATACTGGATGAAGACTAATTTCTGTTCATCTACCTCAGTTCTTTGCATTCCTTATGTTTTGACTTCTTTTGACTAACAATAATAATATTTAAAAGGCAAAGTAAATTATATATAAGCAAAACTACTTTGAAACACTATTTGTGGTAGAATATTTGTTCCAAATCCAGTTAGCTCCCAATAAACTATCGCAACTTAACTTGTGAGTAGCCGACACACGTGTTACTCCTACAGGGGAATAAAGATGTAAATACGCACCGAGTGCGCGCTGCTGGAGGCTGCTAAATAATGTGCAGCAGCACATTTGTCCACGTGCTGAAGACGCCAATTCTTGTGCAGAATCGCTGTGACGTTGAATATTTAGTGAGGACCAGAATTGAGATGGATGTTCAAGTTTAAAGTATGAAGTTCCAGCATTGAAAATGTATCATACTGCTCCTGGGGGGATCCTGATATGACAGTTCAAAAGTTCAAAATAATTGTCGAGTTTTTCAAAGTAATGAAAGGTTCAGTTTGGACGCAGCGACTATTTGGACGAATTGTTGCTCATAAAACACAAAAATTGGTGTCTGTCTTCAAACGTTACCAGCCAGGTTGTCTTTGAGGGAAACGTGATTAGTTGTCACTCAGTTAAAACTTTTGGCCGTCTGCCTGCCACAGACAAATCAGTTAAACCACCTCCCTGATTTAGATTGCATCCAAAATCTGTCAAAACACTCCCAGGCATTTTTTCACATAAGGCAAATCGATGACTATGCCAGTAAGGGGAAGAATTCAGTGATGGCTCACAGGACATATTGTATGCACACTTCTCCATGAGATTTCCCCTTTTCTCTCTATATATACAGATACATATATGTTACATAATATACATCTAAAGGAAAACCAAAAGTGTGTTAGTATGGTGAAGGAAAACCATATGCCAACAGAACAACTTCAGTGCACCTTGACATTGAATCTACAAGTTTCTGGAACTCTACTGGAGAGAGGAGGTTTGTCACCCATCTGTACATTTATAGATGTAAATATAGAGTAGATATAGATATGTGCAAACTTCATCAACTATTTGCTCTTTGACAAAGATAATGGAATCTCTAGAGAGAATACCATGACGTTTGCCAATTACAGCAAAGTCAGCTGTCTTCACTCTTGGCAATTTTATTACACATGTCTGACATACAGAGGGAATTCACAACGTCATCAAACCCTAACCACAACTTAATATCTGTTATTGTGAGAGTGCATGGAATATAATATGGTTTACTGCTTTTATTGTAGTAATAAATAATAATAATAATAACTAGAAAATTCCAGGGAAATTTTGAGTGCCACGGGGGCTACTGCCGGGATGAGTATATGATTTATTTCCAGTGTTCAAAAGTCACCCTGATCATATCAAATGTCTTGATATAAAAGACTCTGATATAAAACAATGTCACATCCCTCCATCATGTATTATGTGGGAAATATCTTATATTCTGTGTTGTTTTTTTTGATAAAACAAGAGGCAACATGTCTTCAAACTGGCATTTAAAGGGTTAAAATCCTGAAAACTAATACACATTTGGTAGGTTTGAGCAGAACTGAAGTGGTTTAAGAGATGTATACAAAAAAAGCTGAAAAAAAATATTGATATATGATGATTTTATAGCATTTTCTTTGTATGTCCTTTTTTGGACGCGAGGAACCCCAGAGGGTACAAAATGTGTTACCAGTGTATAATAGACCTGTAACAGTAACTGACATTAGATTTTAAAAATATGTCAAAAAAGACAATTTCTTGCAGAAATCCATACCTTCAGCTGTAACACAGCCAAAATGATCAGCAAATCAAAAAAGAAAAGTGAAGAAAATGTCCCAAAAAGGACAGAGGGACCCCTGAGGGTTAATAAATCCCATGAACCGCTATTTAAATTACCACTATTATGTTTTTTTCTGTGCTAAATTTAACATTACTGGGGAGGAGAGCAACGCGACTAGAAGTGACAGCGAGAGAGTGCTAGTAGCTTCTCCTCTCCTCTGTCTCAGCGGAGACCGTCACAACTTCATTCACTCTTTTAACAAAACCAAAAAAAAAGCAACGAAGGAAGCAGTAAATGGACTTACATATTTAAGACCTAACTAAATGTAATTTAAGACCTAACATGCGGCTAATGTAAAGCTAGCGGAGCTTGGAGAGTTGGTTATCTGGTTGCTAGGCGCACGCACGCACGCACACAGGTCAGGAGCTGCCGTTGCCATGACAATGTGAAAATCTGCCCAGAATTTGGCTTCTACATGGCTTCAAACAACTGCAAATTATGAGAAAACCGTTACTTCTTTTCATAAACCGAAAAGACCGTGCCAGACACTGAAGCCAGAACTTTCTACAGTCTCTATTTTATTCAGATATTCCTTAAAATGAGTGAGTAAGCTCAGTGCGAAGACAGAGTGAGATTCTTATGAAAAAAAAAGACGATTACATTAGGTGTCAATGAGAGTGAGACAGGTATTGCTGCCGGACTCGGCACCCCCGTTTAAATTTTGTGCAGACCCTGCCTGTCAAAGTTACATTTTATGAATCCCAACAACTATGTCTACATTTTCAGAAAGAATTATTTGTCTCCTTTTTACGGTTTGGCCGCGAGCTCGAGTTAAAAATAAAAATAAAGGTTATTTTTTACTGCTTCACGCACTCTAGCCAACTGACGCTTTCACTCTAACTTTGAAGAAAAAGTGATTTGCACTCCTCCTTTGAGTGCTCCCAGTTTGAAAAGTTTACATGTTATGTAAAAACAGTTCCTGTCTTTTTGAGAGAGCAGAAGTTTTCCTCCGTTTTATAGTTTGAATCACATTTCTACGTGCAGGTATGAGAGAGCTGGGTGACTCAGAAAAAAGGTGAAATTTTGTAGAAAAAGGTGGGTTTCTAAAGAAAATTCCAATGCATTCCTAATGTATTATTTATTCCCAGTTTTTTAGGAATAACTTTGGGAAAAATTGGAATTTTAACACCAAAAGTCATAGCACCTCTTTTGGGATCAAGATGCACGTTTTGATGTATATATTACCGGGGTTTTCTCAAAGCTGTGGGACAAGTTACGCGCCAAAATTTGCCGGAAGAATAATAAATCCGAAAGAGAATAATATTAATAGATGCCTCGGAGCTGAGCACCCGTGGCACTAATAAAGTTCCATACCTGTGTTAGTTTACTGGATAAAGACTAGTAGTATATAGTATAGTAGTATACTACTATAATAGTAATATAATTAAAACACTCATACATTACATGTGGGTTACTCCTCCAATGATAAATAAATTTAAAAAAATATATATATATGTGTTTATAGTAATTATGTAATGCAAAGATGCCATATCAAAATTCCATAAGTGCTTTGTCAGATTTTTCTTTCCTTGATCATGAACAATAGTGATCATTAGTAAAAGCCTGTCTCATGTGAGGACAAACCCATGTGTAATGTTTGTATGTGAAAAAATTGTTCCCCTCCTTGTATGAAGTAGGCCTATGTTTAATCCCCCTGTCAGTCTCCTCCCCCACCCTCAAAGCCAATTTTTCACTATAAATAAGACAGCAGATGAGCCCAAAAATATGCACTTCTCTCCTCAGATCTTGAGCAAGATCATACCAAGAATATTTCTCCACTGACTTCATCAAGCCAGCAGCATCTGAACTCCTGAGGTCCCACTCTTCTCTTCTCTCCAGCCAGAAGACTTCAGCAGCTTGTCCACCAGCATGACTCCTCAGCTTCTCCTCCTGCCCATCCTGGTTCTCTTGTCCCTCCTCAGCACGTCCTGGTGCAGTCCCATGTGCAATAACCAGTGTTGTCGTTTCGTGGAGGGATTCCCTGTCAGGCTCAAGAAGCTCAGAGAGGACTATTCACAGGTCAGAGACTTCTGTGTGAGTATTATTTACATGTAGCACTGAACCAGCTCACCTGCAGCATTCAATTCAATTTTATTTGTATAGCACCAAATCACAACATAAATTATCTCAAGGTAAGGAGAGAAGAGAGAGAGATCTGTATATACTGTTGTATTTAAGCACTGCCAGACTGGTGTTGTAGTGAAAATAATATAGGATTATCCATAGGTGTAATGGTGTTATAAATAATAACAGCAGCAATGATTATCATCGTCATTATTAGCAGGCTAATAATGAGTGTTGTAGTGCCAGATCTGGATCTCCCAGCTCCTGAGTCAGAGATACAGTACCTGCAGAATGAGGACGGGGGGGGGGGGGGGCACAAACCATAGGAGCAGACACAAAGTTAATGATATCCAGTTGTGAGATATAAATCCATGGAGAGAGAGACAGAGAGAGAGAGAGAGATTTATTGTAATGAAAGGTTAAAAATGGATACATGTATTTTAGGGCTATGAGCATCTAAGGGCCATATGTCGAGCCAACACCAACACATTGTTCATGAAATGCTGTTTTCATAGAAAAACAACTGTTGTGCCTTTCAGGAAGTGATTAGTTGTTATTCTTGTCACTTGATGGAAACCGCAACTACCCTAAAACCACTCTCATCTAACACCCTTTGACTACATCCCAAAAATGGCAAAACATTCCCCACACATTTTGACATGATGCAAATCATTGACTGTGACAGAAAGGGGAAGAGTTCAGTGATGGCTCACAAGAAAGATCATAATATAACATTCGTCTGAGCATCATCCAGTTCTTGCTAAAGGGGAAGAGAAGAGAAAGCATGCAGCTATTTGCCTCAGCTGAAGCTGTCAGAAGCTTTTATAATTGCTCCTGAAAATCTAATTCCAAACATCAAGCACTATATGAGTCAACAAGTGTTTGAGTTCAGCATAACCTTCGAAATTGAGGTGTCACAAGAGTCTATGTGCTGTCATGTTCTAATGAATATTGGCAACCCCGGTTTCTTTTGTCCTTCTTACAATGAAATCACTTCTCATACCAGAAGCAGTTTGAGCTCATAAATTTCTGCTTACACGCAGGTCAAGGACTATGAAACAGTGTTCAGGAGTACCACGTCTTTAATGGCAGAGAGAGAAAGAAATTCACCCTGTGGCTCAACAACAGCATGTGCCCATCTAGAAAATTAGTGCATGCCACTATTGTGACGGATCATTTGAATAAATAAAGTGGTGTGTTAGACTGCTATATACTGTTTTTCTGCTAGAAACTACTTTCTCTGTGGTCTTCACATGACAGGTAGAAGGAGACAGTGAGGTCAGAGTCTGTGGATACATCACTGATAAAAGATGTTCAGGTGAGTCCTTGTGTTGTTCATACCATGTAGTGATGATAATGTGCTTTCCATCCACACTTGTTTCAGATTTTGAATGTTTTTCTGCTAAGACATGAGGCTGTTCATGGATATATAAACAGCATATGAGTATACAATAATATGAGTGCGTGAGAGTTACTGTGATCTCACCTTTGTATGACCCAAACAGAGGGGTCACATGCGCTGCTTCTTGGGTCTACTGCTGCATTAAGAGTGCATTCCCAAAGAACAACTGACTCCCTGCATTTTGAGTTTATCAGTGTATATAGTGTACTTAATGACCACTCACTATACTGTACATACAAGCTCCAAGAGCAATTTGATTCACTTTGCTTTTGAGAATCTACTTGTTTTTAAGCAGTTAGGGCCCATGTTTGATGTCTAATCCATTAATCTTCTATTCCTGAAGGTGGTACTAGAGGAAAAAACAATGGGGTACAAATGCAAAGATTCAGATTATTCAGAGAGAATATTTTAATATTATAGTCATATCGGCACCAATAATAAAACATCAAATTTAATTGAGTGTCCTGGACTGTGTATTATACTTCTTATAAAGAATCAATTTTGTTAAGTATGTTGCCAAAAATGTGAGACATCGTACTGATCTTTGAACCCAGTTTTACAGGTCTTCCTGTGTCCTTTCTCAATTTCTCTGTTTCACTCTGAGCAGCTGCTGCACAGATAAACCAGACAGTGCAGGATCTGAAGAGCTGGACCCTGTGCTGGAGCCAATCAAACAAGACCCATTGTCATGATCAGACAGAAACTGAGCAGTAATGATCTAATTTTTAGTCTGACATCATGTGTAAACCCATGCAGTTCTCTGCATTTGTTTTTTGTAATATGTCAGTTGAATTATATTTATTGTTTTTCCTTTACTAAGCAGCAAAAACATAAATGTATATTTTTTTCTATTTCTTAAACATAAAACATAATGTTTATATTGTAACATAATTATGCAGATTAAACAATTAAACTTTATGTTTTGTTTGGTTTGAAACCATCAGCAACAACACTGATCTCTAGCAGAAAGATATGGTTTGAACCAGGAGTAAGCTCATTCATCAAAGATAAACAGCTTGTTTAATAACATACAACAGTAACAAAAACATCAGACAGATCTATAGAAGTCAGCACATGTGATGACAGCTCTGCATTATAACCCTGTAGTGGTGAACAGTCACAACACAGTGTTTTGATCCAGCACAGTTGGGCAGATATAACACAGTCAACACTGTAATCAGCAGCAGCAGTATGATGACTGGATATGAAGGTTTCTCGAGGGTCCTCTTTTCATTCCTTCATACATATCAGGTTTTATATTGTTTCACATCTGAGCATCAGCAGACCAAGAACCAATTTTACATATGAATATAAATCAATGAAACTGTGATTCACCGTTGAACTTGCATTGAGAAAATGTGTTATTTTTAACTTTCACTGATGCAGCATTCAGATGTTATAACACCATGGGAAAATATGAGCTGTCATAATGAGCAGTGCTTACATAAGTGCGGTTAACACCGTCATAGGCACATATGCTAATAACCAAATGCATGAATTTGCTTACGTACTTGCATAAAAACAGATGGAGAATAAAGTGTCATTAAAGCATCACAATGGAGTGTATCAATCACTGTCTGAACCCAGAAGATATAGGCAGATTAGATCTGATGTTACTAACAATCAGTTCAAGTCCAGATCAAAGTGAATGTTGTGTAATTTCAAAGTTTCATCTCCACCCAAAAAAATACTTTGTCAGCAGAAGAACAGGGTTACTCTAATTTTAGGTCACATCAATACATTTGTCTAATGCTGCTAGATCAGCTCTGCAGAAACAAGGAAGTTTCGTTGCAAGACTGTAGTCATCTTTTTCGTACATACTTAAGGTCACATTTGCATGTAATTTTAAATTTGCCTATTTCCACCAGAGTTTCATCTAGATCAAGATTTACCACAGATATACAATTGTTAAGATGAATTAACAATTGGTAAGGGTGAAGTAGGCAATGTGCCAATCAGTCAGAGTATACAGTTCCCATTCACCATGGTGGGTGAACTAGGAGGAGGGTTAAATGACTAAAGAATTCATGTGAAGTCCAGAGGGGTTTCTGTAGGTCATTCACAAGAAACAGATGAAATTCCAAGAATGTTGCCGCTTCCGTTCTGCATAATCCCATTAACGGGCATCCGCCCGTCTAAGAATCAGCTGTCATACAACTTGTCACAGTATCAACTAACATGTGACTGAGTGAGTGAGTGAGTGAGTGAGTGAGTGAGTGAGTGAGTGAGTGAGTGAGCGAGCGAGTGAGTGAGTGAGTGAGCGAGTGAGTGAGTGGATGGGACAGTTAAACCCAGTTGTAATGACCTTGGGACACCTCATATATATTTCTCATAGTTTCCTCTTTTCTTTATAGCCTTATTGAGAAAAACTGTCACTCTAAAACACTCAAAAACACCAGCACACACATACTTTATTACTATCATTTATGTTGACATAACAATAGACACCCGACATAAACAATAACAGAAACACACCGGTGAAGAATTCAGTGCTACACAAAAACACATAGTCACACGCAGCGTCAAACAGACAACCGGTGTGAAAGTGAAAGACAAATGTGGTGAATCTATTTGTAAAGAAAGATCTGTTTCCTCTAAAGTTCACAGTTACAGAACCATGCAGACACAAAACATGCACATACAAAACATAGAAAATGTGACATTTAAGGTGGAAGAAATGTAAAGGCATAATTGTTAGTTATCTTGTTTATAACACACAAGGATTCACAGCTACTAGCATCCACATCAATTTTTTGTCAGTTTGTAATTAAATTCAATATAATCTGGTGTTCCACTGTGGTTCATGCCCCAAAGGAGGGCTGACTCAACTGGATATCATATCAGCAGTTTCAGGTAATGTGCTGCAATTATTGCTGACTTCAGATTCGGAGTACTGGTTAGTAACGTCATCAGAAACATAGTTAACAGCCTCATCACATTAACACCTGATCAGATCGGACGACGGAAAGTGAAACATGTAAGATAAGATTTGACTGATTCAGCTTGGACCGCATTTCGAGGAGGCAGTGTGAACGGGACACAGAGGCAGACCCTGTTTCCTGGCAGAGCTGATAATAATAGTAATAAATGTGTCAGAAGAACACACAAAGAAGAAAAAAAGACTAATCAAGTCAGCCATTCACAGAAATTCATAATTTTCTGCTACAGTTTACTCTTTTGTCAATTAGGTGGTGTGAAAAAAAGAGAGAGAAATGCAAACAGAGCTTGAGAAATTAAGCTAAATTAAACTGTCATGTGGTGCTACAGACTTTAGAAACTAGGAAGTAACTTAAATAAATATCTCATGATGCACTGGATTAGTAACAGGCATACTAAACACATTGCTATAATGATATATTCATACTGTCATTTCTGTGAACAGCTGTCTAAAGATCATACTGTGTGACGTTCGTTTTAGCATTCAGCATTCAGGGTTTGACTATGAGCTGAAGGCGAGGAAGAAGCACTCTGACTAACAGCCAAAGATGAGTGAGGCAACTTAATGAAACAACTCATATAGATGTTTCATTAAGCAGCCTCACTCATCTTTGGCTCAGCAGACTCAAAATCTCTCTCACACACACATAAACAAAGCCACAACTGAAATACTTGCAGACTGGGTATGAGCATTTAAAATGCAACTGCAACCACACAAATTCACGAAATCACACAGCTCAATGCAAAGAGTAGACATATATGCTACTCTGTTTCTCTCGCTTACAGAGTGTGCATAAACACACACATATACACACACACACACACACTGGGTACCAAAGTAAGAGGGGTTTTCCATAAACTGGTTACTGCTGACTCATCTTAATTTCTCATATGAACTTTCATATGCATATATAAAATATATTTAAATATATGTTACTGTTACAAAGACTTGAGAAAAAAGATACTGCAGCTTCATGTTATGCATTATCGTGACAATCTGTAACAAGTTTGTTAATAAAAATTGAATCTACGGAACATCTACTTTATTTGAACTCACAAACCAGTATTCTTCATTTTTCTGCTGTAATTTGCATGTGCATGTACAATAACCTCATTTTCTGCATGTTGCAGTTCTTTTTGTC
>NC_079365.1:12730000-12930000 GCF_021018895.1 Seriola aureovittata | reverse complement strand
GACCCATATACATTTACCAGCAGCAGCCTTGCTGTATCTTAACTTACCGTAACTGTAAGTAGCCAGCCTCACCCTCATGGCATATGCACACTTGCTCATGCGCTCACACACATGCAAAAGAAATCTCACTTAGTCACACAGAGGCACATACAAAACAGAATTAGCACACGGGGTAAAACAGCAGCCCTGCATTCAAATTTTTCTTTTCTTTTTTGCTGATATGTCAACATCTTTGCAGTACCCGAGCCAAAAGGGGAAAGTGCTTGATTCATCAGCTATACCTCGGTGCAATGCTGCATGACTAAGAATCTTTTAAACAAAAATGGCACTCTGACGTGGCTTGCATCTTGTGATAAAATTTGAACGTAAGCACATGCATTACTCTTGACAGCGAAGTTGCACAAGTGTCTAGTTCCAGACTTCACTGACTCCTGACTTGACTCAAGTTTCTGCACTGAAACTACTCTAGGATTAATCACCAGTCACTTCTTAAGTCAGTGTGGGATGATCTGAATAGTATCATTACAGCAATGACAGTACCTTATGCAAAGATATCATTCATAACATTTGTGTAATAGAACACGGCCAGTGTATTTTGACCAGCGTTAATAACAGTTTCCTCAAGGATGACTCGTGTTAATTAGAGTTTTATCCACTTGTTTATGAGTTTCAGTGTTGATTCAGACGTCAGCGTCCTCAAAACAAGTGTTTACGTTTTGAATCTGTTTATCGGTTAAGATCATGTCTGGCTGTTATGTAATGACTGGACGCCTCTGTTCAGAGAGCAGTGGGTTCGAGGCAGGGTGAGAAAAAAAATGGAGAACGATGGTCATTAGTATTATCATGAACTAGTACACTATTTAAAACTGGCACACGCAGTTACAGGCTCTTCCACAGTTCCACTGTTGTTCAAAATGTATCAGTGTTTTGAATTATCTCAAAAATGGTTACTTTCAGTATTTAAAATCTGGATCTACCATGTAATACCACGTTCCCCTCAACAGCTACAATATTGCAAATCCTCACCACGAGAGGGTCTTTGGTTCAGACCCCACTGCCCTTATCTAGGCACACAGGAATATATGAAGACAGCTGAATCTTATATTTTATTTGACAACAAAGGCCCTCCTTAGCATGATTCATATTTTCTTTGGCCCTTCCCCCACCTCAGAAAAAATACAAATACACAATACCTCAAAATAATACACACATCTCTCTATTTATGAATAATGAGCTGCTGAATGATGAATTAAAAAAAATTATCTGGCTAGAGGAAAAGCTTTAACACTCACCCTCTTTCTCACGGCTTGCCTGTCTCTGTCATTGGAAAAGCTCTGACCTAGTCCGTGACAACTTGATATTTCATAACACCAATAGAAGTCACCAGAAGTCACCACTCAATATATGCCAAATATATAATTGTGCAACAAGTGGCAGTTTGGGTACTTCCTGAATACGGAAATGACCATAATAGGTTACATTTTCAAAAAAGCACATCAGCTGCCAGAAACAAAAAAATGTATTTTTGTCAAATTATTGCTGACCAACGGATATAATGTATATTTACAGTGTATTCAGAAAGTCCTCAGACCAGCCTTGTGCTGAAATAGTGCAAATTTATTAAAAAAGGAAAGGGCTCTGGATGGGCCACTCAAAGACATTAACAGAGTTGTTCCTAAGCCACTCTTGCGTTGTTTTGGCCATTTGCTCTGGACCCGGTTTCCATCAAGGATCTTTCTTCTCTCAATCCTGACCTGCCTCCCAGTCCCTGCAGTATTATGCTGCCACCACTACACTTCACAGTTGGGATGGTATTGGGCAGGCGATGAGCGGTACCTGGTTTCTTCCAGACGTGACACTTAGAATTGAGGCCAAGCAGTTTAATATTTTGAGTAATACTGAGTCCTTTAGGTTAAGCTTTTTTGCAAACTTTCACTGAGGACAGGCTTACATCTGGTCACCGCCATAAATCCCAGATCGGTGGAGTGCTACAGTGATGTTTGCCCTTCTGCAAGTTTCTCCCATCTCCACAGGATCTCAGCCAGAGTAACGATCAGGTTCCTTCTCCCCCGATTGCTCAGTTTGGCCGGGCAGCAAGCTCCAGGTAGAGTCCTGGCTGTTCCAAACTTCTTCCATTTAAGAATATTGGAGGCCACTGTGCTCATGGCTTTTATGTTCTGGATTTTGCTGTGAAACCTTATATAGACAAGAGTGTGCCTTCCCAAATCATGTCCAATCAGCTGAAAGTGTAAGAGCAAAGCGTCCGAATACTTATGTTAATGTGATATTTCACATTTTCCTTTTTAATAGATTTGTAAAATTCTTTTTTCATTTTGTCAGTAGGGTGTATTGACTGTAGATTGATGAGAGAAAAAAATCATTTACACTTTTTTATCATGAGGCTGCAAAATAACAGAATGTTAAAAAAGTGGAGGGGTCTGAATACTTTCTGACTGAACTTTATGTGCAGTATGTCTACATTTCCCGCTGCAACCTTTCTTAGAAAACTGAAGAATATTTTCCTACAAAAGAAGCATGTTTTTAAAATAATCAGCAAAAAAAAAACACCAGAAGAAAATAAATCAAAGGAACCACAGCAACCACATCATGCGCCTAGAGCTGTACTTGACAGTAAGAACCGTCAGATTTCCAGCACATGTGAAAGATTAGTGTCTGCTGCTGTATATGAAAAACTAATAGCAAAAGCCTTTCCATTTGATCATGTCTGAAGATCTTGCTGAGGTTCACTCTGAGTTGTGGGTTTCTTACTGAGATAATGCGGGGCATCTCACTATTGCTACCTTGCCTTGCCAGAGAGGATGTGTGTTTGTGTGTGAATGAGGATGGCATGCCACTTCAAAACCTGCTGTGTCACCACCTCAGCTGAGAAGTCTTCATCCTACATATATCCCCCCACACCTTTTAATGGTTGTGCACAATAATGGCATATTGGGGCCACCACACTGACAAGTTTAAGTTTCCAACCTAGAAAAATGAATTTATCATGTTTTCGTATTTGAGAATAATGTTGATGGAAAATCTATGATGTCGTCGAAGTGTTAAGATGATGACTTTCAGAAGCTACATACAGAAGGTACCCCTAACCTTTCTGAATTTTACCTACCTGCTGCATTTTATACTATATATTCTGTTTCCTACCACTGACAATCGAATGCTTAACGTGTAGGGCCCTCCCTCCTTTTGTGAAGTGCGTGCTGGGTAGACGTCCTGGGGTTTGCTGTAAGCATGGCATGGGGAGAGGAGCACCACAGCACAGGGACTCCCCAGAAGCCCTGTTTACCCCCTCTCTCACTTACCTGACTGGCGGAGAGAGATGACTGTAGGTTTCGTCACACTCAAAGCTGGAAGCTGAGTCTTCGCTGACCCGCACCTGAAGAAAAATACGCAAGTGCACTAGTGGGAAACTGTTCTAAACACCCCAGTGTTGGCAAATGACCGTGTTGACTCAATGTCACCACATTGTTTTGCTACGAAAATGTGTATATTCCAGGAGTCACTCATGCTAGCAAGCATGATACAAGTTTGTCACAAGTTGAGTCTATGCACTCCGTGTCAAACCCACAAATCCAAATCCGACCAGACAACCTGAGTCATGGCTGAGATGTGACTGAGCTGAAAAATTCCCTCAATGTGGAGGCAGAGGTCAATCATGGAAAGAGAGCAGGTAACGCACATTTAAAAGTAGTAGTGTTTGTATTACTTTAAGTGTCTGGCTTTCTGGCAACACAGATCCAAAACAGCCAGATAACTTTAACCTATAAATAATAATAAGATCAGTTCCATTTTTTTGGATATAGAGGCAGA
Organism: Seriola aureovittata; assembly: GCF_021018895.1. Taxonomy (NCBI): domain Eukaryota; kingdom Metazoa; phylum Chordata; class Actinopteri; order Carangiformes; family Carangidae; genus Seriola; species Seriola aureovittata. The sequence continues at coordinate 12,926,175 of NC_079365.1, read as the reverse complement.
ACTGAGATTGAGGTCATATTAACTGTAATGAATATAATTTTCAAGTCATATTACAATATTATATGTATGTATATGTAATATACACTACACAAATAATTAGTAAGTAATAAATAGTAAGTAATAATAGTTATAAGTAAGTAAAAATTTGTATTACCTTGATTTTAACCATTTAAATATCTAACTGCTTTGTAGAAAAACACTTAAATCGAGAGACAACCATTTATAAACATAATTTCTCAATTTCTTTACAGGCCATATTGTGCTTGGTGCCGCTGAAGGCCAGTATTTTTCTTTTTAAATATATTTCACAAAAGAATATTATCTAGAGGTTTAAAGCCTCCAGTCAGTTTTTCTTACTCGCGCTGTCAAAATTATTTCGTATTCAGAAAATAACAAGTGAGCAGGTTTGTGCTTTATGTGTTTTTTATTCCAAAGCTGAAGCAGACAAAAGTACGGCAGGTGGAGCTGAACAGACTCAATGACAAGGAAAAAAAAGACAGACACATCTGTGCTTCCACTACAAAAAGTGTTGAGGGGTATAGTAAAAAAAAAAAAGAAAAAAATGCACAACAGCGGGAACATTGCCCCACACATTCAAGGAACATTTCTACAGTGAGATTTGTATGTGCGATGTGACAGGTAATGTGGATGTGATTTTACAAAGTGAAGTGGACCAAACTGACAAAAGTAACAAAATAATTTCCCATGATCCCAAGTGAGCTGGGAAGTGTCCTGTTGCGTTACCAGAACACTGAAGAGGAACGAACCAACCATCACACCCTCTTTGAATGTGATGACAGCTTGCTGGTGGTGTCAGATTCTGCTCGGGGAAGAGGAACAGCTCTTAAGTACTTTCTACCTCCTCTCAATCCACCAGGAAGTGTGGAGGAGAAGTGTTGCACCAGACTAATCCCACAGAGACTCCTGACAGCTGAGCTGGTGTGATCAACAGTAACTAAATGATCGGTCTGAACCATGTACTCCTTAGAGGGTGCTACTGCTTACATAAAAACACACAAACGCTCCCTATTGTTGCTCGACACATCTGCAAACAGAAATCTAACAAAAAGGCCCTAGCAAAACTTCAAGCTGACAAACACATCTGCATAGCATTAACCTGAAATATAATCTGGCAATGTTATTAATTCTGAAGCATAACATTGGTAAGCCTGAACCAAATGGTAGGTAGGGGTTAAAAGTAATTTGCTGCTTTAGCGACACAACGGTAAGGCCTATGCTAAAATGTTCATAAAATCCATGAAAAAATACAGTATCAGTTGGCTCCTACTCTCCTATGAGCTACATGCAGGAGAAAGAGGGGCCAGTTTCTGTTCTTAAACGTGCCATCCTTCTCTGCTCTAACGCTATGTACCTGAAAAACAAGCATAGATTAAAGTAGGAGAGAGGGACCATGAGTGAGGTGCTCTGTCTGAATGGCACATGACCCTTGTGTGAGTGCATAGGCCTCTGTTCGACATTCATAAAGACAAACTGAACCCGACAGACACTCCAAGTCCAAATCCCAGAAATGAGCTACTGCCTCCTGCCAATTTCCACAGTCAGGGACAGAGTCCTTACATTCTACTTGTCAGTTCAAAATACATCTGCTTACTTTGCATGTACGTAAAAGAAACCTTCCCTTGCTTTTATTTTTGGGATTTAGCCATTTGATTTAACATTCACAGGTTTGGGGCTAGAGCTAGAACAGGGCTGCGGGTTGACAGAGAACTACTGCTAATGCTAAGGCTTCATGTCCTATTCCAACATTCAAGCCCCTCTGAGTACACAACCTGATATTTGGGAAAGGAGAGGAGAGAGATCTCACCGATTCCCTCTCCTCCCCTTTTCTAGAATATTTATAATCTCTTCACTGGTGTAAAAACACAGATCAACATCCTCTCTGCCAGAGCAGAGTGGTGGGTTTTGTTAAAATGGTAGAGTAATAAAAACAAACACTCCTACAAAACATTAGAATTTGCCATGAAAAATAAAACACTGAGAAAATCCATGCAATGCGACTCACATGTCGACAAATTATTGCTTCCTTTTTACAACCTGTGTTTATATGTGCATGCATGCGTGCATCTTTCAGTGGGCAGCAGACTGTGGGTCCGCCATGGCATTACTGGCTTTCTTCCTCCGTTTCGTTAGCAGTGGATTGGTTGAGTCCTCAATGGTCTTGATCTTGATTTGCTCGTAGTCAACCCTCATTGTTGCCAAGGCACTGGTCATTTCCTCCTGAAACATAGAGAAAAGAAGATCATTAGGCCACTTGCTTTACTCAACTGGAGTCTGCTGTTGTACGTATGCATGTTTGAGTGTGCTTGGCACGTGGGAACTCCTGAACACATGCAGATACAGGAAGTTTGTCTTTTTCACTGATTCACTGATGCAAAGATAAGCAGCTGTCTAACCTTGACATCCTCCCATGTGTCCTTCTCCTCCTTTAGTACGCGGCTGGTGTGAAGTGGGGTCTGGGGAACCTCCATCGATTGCTTTAGGAAGACAAACACAAGCACATCCGAATCTTACTTCAGTGTACGGATATCAGCCAGAAAAACCACTGAAAAGATGGTATGAAAATGATCCAGAAAAATGCAAGAGAGCTCATGTTCTCACATTGATCCATGGATGATTCATGAACTCTGTGATGGTCATCCTTTGGGTCGGCTCAGTCTTCAGGAGGGTCCTAATCAGTTGTTTAGCTGCAAACACAATTATTATTTACACCATTAAAAAGAAAAACAAGACTAGATCAAAACCTAGTATGTAGCTTGATCGAGTATGGACAGTGTCAATTGAAGACGTGGTTGAAAACTGTTGAGGAGCCACTGTAAACAACTCATCGCATTGTATTTGCATTGTTCCTAGTGTCAGCCGGTTTCAGCCCTCTATCTGTTTGCTTCTCTCCTAATCTCTGTAGTGTTAAGTGATGCTGGGAAACTGCCTGAAAGAAGGGAGCCATTCACAATTTGCAAAAGTTTGGATGCTAAACAGCTAAAAGCGCTTTAAAAAAAAAAAAAAAAAAAACTGTTGTGTGGGTTCTCGAGTAGTGTATTACACTAAGTATAACCCATTCAACTCTTTTGTTTTTGCCCACATATACCCATACACCGCTCTGACAGAAGGAGATACTGGGGTAGAGGTGGAGGCGAAATCTTCACTGTATAGCATTATTTCTCTTCAAAAATTAATTTACTACTCAGAAAATATCACTTTCATTTGTAGTGAATTTGACTGACGGTAGCAAATGAACATCCGTTAGTTTCAATTTCTTGATAAAGTTAAGACTCGCTTGTTTCTCATGTTTAGGTGAGGTCCTGAAGAAGCTTGTGAAACATTGTGATGAAAAGTTTTTTCTGACAGATGAAAGTAAGATCATGTGAGACCAGTGAATGGCAGGTACTCCTATGTTCACTTGTGCAATGACTGACTGTTGGATTTTCACATATTTCTTTTAGTTTATAAGCAAAATAATCCTTCATATTATTCAGGAAAAAAAGCAAAGTTTCAGTTTACCATAATTTAAACTCAATACCTCCAGTTCCTATATACAGAAGCAGAGCATATACATCGACATCTAAATAAAGAAATGAGTACCTACAGTGGGACCAGTTTACATTATAGCCTTACCTTCTTCTGATACATCAGACCATTCAGGGTTGGGAAACTCATATTGGCCCATCTTGATCCTCTTCTTCATCCCAGGAGAGATGGCTAGACCATGGTTGGAATAGAAAGGAGGGTACCCACACAACCTGGTGAAGGTTTAACATGGCAGCATTAGTTACTGCATTCAATAAAGAACATGGTGGAGGTGTGAGAGATTATGAAAAGACTGACTTACAGGATATACATGATGACACCCAACGACCACATGTCACATGACTTGTCATATTTCTCTGGGCCCAGAACCTCTGGTGCTACAAATGGAAACGGAAGAATGTGAGTTACGTGTTGTGTTATGCGTCCTTTTTACTGTCTCTTATTAGGCAAGGAGTAGAATATTGAATATTTGATATTCACTCCTTACCAACATAGTAGGGTGTGTAGCAGGGGGTAGCTAAAGAGTTGTGTGAGGTGGTTTCCTTGGCAAAGCCAAAGTCTGTGAGTTTGAGCAGGGCATTGGGCCTCTTCGTGGAATACAGTAAATTCTCTGGCTGCATGGAAGATTCAGGAAACAATGAAGAATATGATGTTAGTTACTGCAGCTATAAAGAGCAGGGAAATGTCTTATTAACCAGTGTGACAATACAAAGTTAAGACACAAACCTTGACATCTCTGTGTGCAATGTTGATTGCATGCAGAAACTGGATGGCCTCTCCTATGCTCTTCATGATATCAGACGCCTCTGACATAAAGACACAAAAAGAAAATTAAGTAATTTGATATTTACATTTTACAGGTGGCAGTATATGGTGGCTGTGTGTGTCTGTGTGGATGCAGTGGTATATCTGAACCAGTGTGCTATGTAATTGTGTAATAAAATGTTGAGGTATTATAAGAAATGCTGTGTGTTGTTACCCCTCTCAGTGAAGGCCTGGTCTCCTCTGTCCTGGATTCGACTAAAAAGCTCACCACCGTCCATGCTGGGAAGAAAAAGTCAGTATCTGAGATTTTTAGATAGATACACTTCTGATGAGCTCCCTACTCATCTCATTTCTCATTCTTGGCTAAGTAGCATGAGGAATGAGTACATTTACCTTCTGATGTACTAGGTACTGTATTCACTTTTTGATATGATTTTGAATGTTTAGCACAGGTGTCAACAGGCCAGATGAAGTACAGCAAAGAACCACATCTTTGCAATGACATGTACTGAATGTTGTCTGGGTTAGGGTTAGGACAGAAAGGGGAAACTGACCGCATTATAATCACTTCTGAGTAGTACTGAACTAAAATTAGCAGTGAAAGTCCTTTTCAGGGTTTAAACTTGACCATGCATATTGATTTAATGTGGGATATGCTCTCAAATTATATTACTGTCAATATCACAATCATTTTTATGGTTTTTACAGCCATGTTATACAATACATTTTTGTCCATTGGACACCTTTAGTTCAAATATGACCGGTGCTGGTGACCAACTAAAACTGTTACAGTATCCCCTCATCCACGAAAATATTTGCAAATTTGTAAACAACACAGGTATTAACTAAGGTAGCACAGATACATCCAACATTAAGAGTAACAGAGGTGTTGGTGTACAAGTCAAGTAAAAAGCTAATGGTTGTTAACCTGAGCATGAGAACATCCTACTCGACTTACTTGATGATAAGTTTCATTTAATCATTTTTGCTCAGTATGAGTGTGTGAGTTTCAGGTCCAATTTTGTGTGTGACTAAAGATTCAGAAAGCACAGGCATGTATGTGTTAACGGGAGCGCAGGACCCGCAGCCTCAGAGCCTCGTGACGGCTGTACAAAACCACAGCACACTTCAAGCTTCTCATTATTAATCATCCACATTTTGCATACTAAGAAACGGACAACAGCTTTTTATTCTGATATCAAAGTAACTGATGTGAGTAACCACCAGCAGTGAGGCAATCCCTCAGTCCTGCAAACTCTGTTCACACTGGTTTGACAATTCTTTCCCATGTGGCTAAAGCTAGAGTTCAACCCACCCTGGCTCTCTATGTTTCTGAAAGTGTCTAGAGGTGGTGTGTGAATTCTCAACAGAATAGATACTTAATGATTTTGACGAGAATGGAAGTACTAAGATTGCACATCTTGCACCATCACAGCAGAAACACTGTAACACCCTTACATGTTCTTAAGCTACTGTCTTTCACAACCCGTTTTCGCTGTGGAAACACCTCAGCAGCAGGGATGATAAGATGTACTCGCTGGAAATATCAAACCGTCTAGAAAAAACCCCAATACATATCAGTAGTTTTTGTTTTATTTTTTCCAAATTAGATTCAAAGTTTAAAAAATATATTTTCAATTAATTTGGTGATGCTATGTTATGCTGTTATTTTCTTAAATGCATATTTTACACATTGAACAAAAGGTTTACATATTGCTCCTGATAAGTTGCAATATTAACTGTCACTTTTGAGCGCCAAGTCTGTGTTTGGTAGCTTATAGATTCTTCAGTGTGCTACAGAGTCATTATCATAATGACCTTTGATATGTAATGTTAACTAATATTGAATTATGTTAACTAAATGTATTTCAAATTTGTCTCCCTTCAATGACCTTCTGAACAAGCAAGGCCGTGTTGATTGAGTCCAACTACTTAATCTATTAAGTTAGAAAAGAAGTAGCTGACAACACCAAGAAGTCACAAAGCAATCTGCAATAAAATGGACTGAAGAGCACAAGAAGTGTACACAATACAGCCTCCAAAAGAACAACAATGTTGACTCAGCACCTCTGACCAATCAACTGCATTGGCCTTTGGCTATGCTGCAATGTGAGTGAAAAGGATCAGTTCGATGTTGGCTTTGGTTTTTCTATGGGATTTGTTAGCAATAGGAAAAAACTATACAATATTGCTAATGGAGTTTACAGCCAACATCACCCCTACTTCAGGTTCTACTGGACGACAGTTGACCACAACTTTGACCAGAAACTTTGAACTTTACAGAACAGATATGCTTATGTATCTAAAGCTTGTTGATTCATCAAGTAGCATATTAGCAAAGTTAGGTCACAGGGCAGATCAGAAGCTGCTCTCTAATCCTTGCCGAATTTCCAAAATTATCAAAGGGACTTGACATAGTGACATAGTGACTCTTTACACAACATAACGGAAAACCTACACAGTGAAATACAGGTCATCAGGCTGACCCAATTTCTTCAATGTCAGAAAGAAAGCAGACTGAATAGCTAGATCTCACTGTGCTGCATCATCTACCTGGTGTGATATTCTAGGAAACGTTTTTAGTTTCATCAGAACATTACTTTTCTTTATTGGCATTTTGTGCTGAGCTCATTTTCTCAAGGAAATTAGTCATCAGCTTCAGCATTTTGCATGTGAGCGTGTAGGCAATCAGTCCACTACCTCTGCACCACAGTGATAAACGCAGACCTAGTGAGTGCACGTGTGACAAGATGTGGGTTTGGTGGTTTAAAGTGCTGCAAGATGGAAATGCAAAGGTGTGGAAAATACAATAAGCTCATTTAGGAGAAATCGGGTAATTTTCTACAAAAGGTTTTGCACAACAGATTTACAATAATTAACCTGGCTAAAATCTGCTTAACACAAAGCTCGCAATAACCTTTATCTCACTAAAGACTTAGTGAGATTAGTGAGAACAACTTCCACTTTCACATAGGGTGCCTATCTGTCAGAGGGAACATCACCAGTTGTGACCAACAAAAACGCAAACATGCCTGCTTTCACTGTCAGTGAAAAAGCATACCAAAACCAATAACTTGGTAGTTAAGCTTTTGACATGACAATTCTATTCACCACTAAACAAATGACAAGTATTTTAGTACTTGAGAGTCTGTCACCAAGACTGTGCACTCACCACTCCATGACAATGAGCAGACACTTCCTGCTCTGATAGAGGTTTTCATAAACGTCAATAATGCGCACAATGTTGGAACAAGGTGACGCCCTCCAGTGGAGCTCCACTTCCCTTCGGGCCTTGGCACAATCCTGCAGCATCTGGACAGACGGACAGAAGCATAGAGGGAGAGGTTGATTAACATCAAATATACAAGTAAGAAAATACACTACAAGTTGCATTACTGTTTAACTGTTCATTTCCTTCCCATTATAAATAATAGGCAAAATGAAAAACTGATGTCTTGTACTAGATTCAAAGAAACCAGGGACCAGCTGAATGCCACTACTAATTCACATCAACAGTAAACAAAAAAAAAAAAAAAAAACAGAAGTGCAGTGCTGCCATCTGCTGGCAGAATGTTGAAAAGATGTTCCTTGTTTTTCTAATCCAGTCTTGTGTGAGACTAGCACCCTCCATGTGTGACACTCGGTCAATGCACCATTAAACAACAGCACCTTCAATTTATATGATTTTGATTTTTTAAATACATTTATATAATACAATAAATGTATCTATTCATTGCCCAACATTATTATAAATCCCTAAAATGTCACTCTTACTCACCGCCCTACAGCAGGAAGTCAAACTTGAGGGTCAGTCACAGGAAAATGTTTTAGAACCATTTAGAAATTTCGCATGTAGCTCAAGGTCACTCAGGAACCCTGGCCATATGATGTCTGGCATGACTCAGGCCTTATGGCCAGGTGCTAATTAAATTCAGCACTGCATTGCTCACTATAGTGAATTTAAACAAGCAACTTTGTGTAGCTACATTGTTTCTTCTGTGATATTATATCCATCAACATAGTAGAGAGCAAGCAAATAATGAAAAGTTTGGTCATCTGAGGACATTTATTGACATGGTTGTTGATCCTGTTAAAAGTGATTTTACAGTACATTCAAGTTAATTCCTTTGTACCAAGTAATAGGTATAATTATTAAATATACATTTTATTCTAAATGTTTTGTAATATATTTTTTCAAGTTAAATTTTTGTTTACTACCATCCCTATTTGTCATCCCTTATTGGTGAAGCACTTTGAGCTACACTTCTTGTTTGAATGGTGACTACGAAAAGATAATCCAACAAGCTTTTTACCTTTTATTTTATCTGAATGCTACCTTCTCTCCCTTAACTATAAAGAGGGGTAAATAATAAAAAAACAGGATCTATGGTGCACACAGACCAATGTATAGATTCAGGGACTTTGAAGTAAATTGTTCAGATTGTGTATCAACAATTCACCACCAAAGAACAAAATATAAATTATATCAAAAACATTTTTTTTTCCAATATCAAATACATTTTCAGAAATATGACAACCTTTTTTGTTATTATTTTTTAAATATACTAGGTTACCTCACAATGTTCATCTAAGCCAAGTATGACTTTTTGAAACAGGGTACCCCTGCAGAAAGACTTAAGAGTCCGGACAGGATCATGTCTTATGACCTTGCCAGTTGTAAATAACACAGCAAATGCCATGCAGGAAACTTGCAGACTCCCTTACAGAAGTAAAAAAGTTTTGTGGTCAAATATAGGCCTGAACTTCTGAACTATAAGCTCCAGACTGTCTCAAAGAGTAAATATAAGAAAGTCATGTTAAAGTCGGCAAAACAGGAGAAAGTACTGATTATAGGCTACACCTAAAAAACAAGACTGAAATGAGAATTTATTTCAATTCAGAAATAAGTTCTGCTTTCCTTCAAAAAAACAAAAAACAAAACAAAACAAAAAAAAAAAAAAAAAACATAAAAGATCGTTTTGGCACCAGTTATAAAGAAATTGATTCATTCTAAGCTTTAGAGAGGTTTTAAACTACAAACAGCAGTTTCCTACTTTCCACAACTGTCAAAGTATAGGTTGCGAGGCAGTGGCAATTTAATGTTGAATAAGCACCTGTGTTTGTTTATAGATTTAATTATATAATCTAGACTACACTCCCACATGTAAAACCCTATGAATATCCTTGTCAGTCAACAGAAAGAATTCAGCCTTGTAGCTTTGACAAGTCTGTCCATCTTGTCCTGCGTTACATTCCAACCCAACCTACGGTCACAACACAACAGTGGGCTTCGTTCCAGCGTGCAGTGAGAGAGCCAGAGTATTCAGTCTGCTGTCTTGCCTATCACACAGGACTATCAGTACATTAACATGCGGATGAGAAAGCAGGTTACTCAGGAAATCAGACAATGTTATTACTTATGCTGTGGTAATGTAGTTCCCTTAAAACTGCAGGTTAGTAGTCAAATTTCTCCCCATACCTTATTTTGGGAGCAAGTGATAAATGTCCGATGTGTGTGTGTGTGTAGGTGGATTGCAGAGGGCAAATGGCACAGTGAGAGGACAGGCAAAGCTGTGTCTGAACTTTACAAATGGTGAAATGTTCAGTGGTTGAACATGTCTCACTTCTTCTTCCAGAAGTTTCTTTGTGTCAGTTTTAGCTGGACTTTGGAAGTAGTTATTTTGAATATGAGGATGTATTTCTGGCAGTGTAACAATCTCTCCTTTCATCCTGTTGCGCTGCTGTCAATGTCTGAAGTCTTTTTCATGCACATGCACACATGGCAAAATCCAATCAGAATTCCACCTATACATGATCAAAAAAAAATTGGCTTTCCCCAGATAAATCTTACTGGGGAAATCCGGTTTCTCTAATCCTCTACCCAAATTACAGAAACCAGGTCTCTCACAAGATGTTTAAGAAATCAGGCAACTACAGAAAGACAACTGTGACCTGGTTGGGTACGAACAGTTCTGACCCGACTTCTCCACCCAACTCCAGCCATGACTATGTCCTTTTACTCAGTCCACTGAAAAGGACTCCACCCAGTTCAACAAGGACACACTTCAACCAGCAAACTGCCTGAACTCAAACCCACCTTAGCTGAAACCAGAGAGTCAAACCACACAATAAAAGCATCAGGTTTTCTGTTCTCACTTGTTTCAGACAACAAGTCCAAAAGGGTTGCTGCATAGAAACATCATGACAGCAGCCAGTTACAGTTTAGTAATGGCTTTTCATGTAAATAAAATCACACCACAATATTGAAAAATATTTCAAGGAACACTTAAAGCAGTGCACAACCACCAGTGGTGGTTCAAAACATCCAGCCCACATGAGCATACGTTTGTGGCATGATCGCTTGTAAAGTCAAACTGATCGTCCATGAAGATAAACAATATTAACCTGTCCATGAGGATATTGGCTAGAGCAATAGGCCTGTTGATCACTATGACTGCTTTTACCACTTTAGTTTCTGACTAGTATATTTTACATATTCAGAAGAAATTTGATTGGTTGCACAATACTAAAAGGTTTACTATTCCTCTCACTGCAGTGTAGATTTCAGGCATGTATAACTTTAAGCCGGGTTTATTTTTACACACTTTCTTTTTAGATTTATACAAAGGCTGCTAAATGTTTCTGTCACTCTCGCATGCCAGGTTTTGAATGCTTTATTACTTTGATTACATTTGTTTTAAAGTTCACCGCAGACAGCTCCGTGATTGTGTACTTGACTTTATTTCTGTGGTGCAGTGTGTTCAACTGCTGTACAAGCTGATAGCTACCAACTCCTGATAGTCAGCTGGTAAACAGCAGTCTTTTTATCAGAAAGAGCCACCATACTTGACAAGATCCATGTCTGCAACAATGTAGCTTGGGACAGTGAACACTGAGAAGTGATACGGTGTCCACCTTCCGCATGTGATCTCATGATCTCATGACATGACTTTGTTTATTAAGATGTCAGTAATGGAAAGAAAAAAAACTTAAAAAGGAAATTGCGAAAAAAGAAAGTACCGAGGAAAAGATAAGAAAGGTGGACACACAGGAAAAAGAATACATCAAAGACAATAGATAACGAGAGATTTTCTTTACTTTTACACTTCTATAATCTCAGTGTCAGCATGCTGTTTTACTGAAATTTAGGTGAGAAGTCTGAGTGACTGACCAATAAAACGTGACTGTCTTTGTTACCAGGAAGAGCTGGTATGGTGTAGTGCTGAATTACTCTCTGCTTTATCTCGACACTGAACACACAGCACAGGTCAACCACCCTTTGGGACAGAGCAAACAAGGGTGGGTCTTACTTCCTGCGTCACAACTGAGAGAAAAAAACACCCTAACTGACAGAGGAACCTGTGGACACAAACACTGTACCCATAGGACAGAACTGATGCACTGTAGTACTGTGACACTTTGACCCTCTAGATTTGTATTGAAGTAACTGCCAAGGGCCAAAATTTTGTGAGCATTTTTAAAAGTATCATGAAATCTTTAATTACAAAATGTATTACTATAAAGTTGATATAGAGAGTATATACAGTAACAAAAACTGTTTTCTGCATTATAAAATGTTGAAAATGGCACAAATAGCTGGATGGCTGTTCTGTCTAGGAATTTGTTGGTGGGGCTCCCAGCAGGGCTCTAATAATGTAAAAAAAGAAAATAAAACTAGTTAACCTTGCTGTAAATGTAAAGCACTTACATTTCTACAGTAAAATATGATTGAACCCCCGTTCTTTATTATTTACACAGTCACAAACACAGGGATTAACTAAATGGATTTAACTAAAATGAAGAGGCTTAGCTTAACTTATAATATGTAACTAATGACATAACATTAATTCAATAATAGACAAACATTAGCATACTATGGTTTCACATTTTCTTCCTAATTTGGAATTTAGCCACTCCGGTTCTTATAACTGCCAACGCCATTGTTGATGTCAGGATGGAGTGGATGGACGTTTCTTACGGTATTGACTGTGACACGTGTGTGTGTGTGTTGCCAGCAGCTTTCTTTTCACCACATGGGCTCAGAGGTCATGCTATCCTCTCAGATCCCCCTCTCTGTCATTTGACTTTGACTGACTCAATACTGGTGTCGCTGTTGGAGGTAATTTTGTGATAGATGGTTATTGATTGGGAGAAGTAATTCAATACAAGTGAGACCACATACATCTTACAAAATCTGCAACAATTTAAATCATAGATCAAATGATATTGTAGACATTTTAACATTTCTTTCAGAAACATTCAGATTATAGACATGTATAAAACATGTACTCCATGTCTCTCCACCAGCCCACAACACAGACCCTAAAGTTTTTCTGCTTATCTTGTTTGCAGTCAAATCAAGAGAAGTGTTGCAAAAGCTCCTGAAAAAAATCTGATTTTAGTATTTTCTCTCACATTCTAGATACACAAAACTCTCATACATCCAAAAAATGATTGCCTACAGCCTTGTTTTAATTTTAAAATAATTTCTCTGTTCAAAGTTCTGTTTTATCTCCACAACCTAATGGCATACTACCACAGGCTGTTTTGCTGAGCACTAGTAGCCCAAAGATACGGCCTGCCTGCATCTGGAATCCCAACAAAGTAAACAACATCACATTGGGTCCATGTGTGGGGTATATAGCCAGATAAACTCTTAATCATATCTGTGTGTGCGCGCGCGTGTGCGTGCGTGCGTGGCGATGACAGATCAGGTGGTAAAGATACTGTGTGGACATCAACACACTTACATTAAGTAAGTTACATCACTAATATCGACTGACTTGAATTGCCTTCCATGACAATGCTTTCTAATTGTTGCTAGCTAATAGCCTGGAGATCCTTGTGACAACTGGAATGCTGAATTGACATTACATTAACAGTAAGAGTAATTTAAGATTTGCTCCGTTATGCACAGGGAAGTTAATGTGACGAGATCACCTCATTAATATTTAACCATATGTATAACTGTCACCCCTCTGATGTCCAACTGTCAAAGGGGAAGTAGAAGATACATATGTGCATGTGTGTACTGGAAATAAGAATCATGCTATGAAAATAATATAAGCATATTTAAATATAGCAGACTTCCCGCCACAAACAAAGACTTCACACTGTCTTTTTAACACATGGACATTTATACACACAGAACAACACACCCCTGTCACCTCTCTGCTGGTGCTTGTGTGACTGCATAGCCCCCCATCTGCTGCTGGCCCTTTGAGGCTAAACAGTGAAGCTTAGGGAGAAGGAGGGAGATAAGGGGGGCAGATGGGCACACAATACACTTCCTCTAGCCAACACAATAGCTCCCAAGCCCAGGGCAGGACAGTGGGAGGTGGGATGGGGCTAAGCTGACGGAGCACCCATCCTCCACCTGCCACTCACAAGCCAAGGAAAAGCTCAGGGTCAATATGGTGATACTAAAAAAAAAAAAAAATATTAGTGAGGGTGATGCAACAGTGAAATTCTGTGGAGGATAGAGGTTATAGAGGGGTGACAGGTTAAGCTAGGCTCAATCAGAAAAGCCCTTTAACCTGACAAAAAGCGTTAAACAATCTACCAGAAGAGTTGTCTCTGCATGTGGGTGTGACTTGTTCATTGAGCGCTCAGTGAAGCAGCAAACATGTTTGTGTGTCAATAGGACATGATCTGATTAAAGACATCTGGAAGGCCTCACAAGACCGTCACATACGCGCGCGCACGTGTGTGTGTGTGTGTCTCTGTACACTTGTGTGGCTATGCTTTGTGAGGACCAGTGTGAGTTTTAGACCTTGGGAGTGAGGATATTTTGGCTGGTCTTCACTTTGTGAAACACTTTCAAAAAGGGCTGTTTGAGGGGTTTTCAGTTTTACGATTATGGTTAGGTTGAGGTGTATTTGCGATGCATATGAACATCTGCACTGTTACATGTGTATGGTACCATTTTGAACGTTTCAGTGACATTGTTGCCAGAGTAAATCAGACTGTTTTATGGAGCTACAAAAGGAAACCATGTAAAATTAGTCAGTTCAATGGCATAAAGGTATATTCAGACTGAGGGTGAAGTGAACTTTAAGAGTTGACATAATTGCATACACAGCTGACACAAACACAGAAAACTACAGTTGGTGCATATGTTCCTTGCTAGCTACAGCTAATGTATAACAGGCTGTTTGGGACAAATAAACAATGAATGTAAGAACACTCCATCTGTCAATTGTGCCACTAACATGAGGTGAAAATTGTTTTAAACATACTTTCAAAAAACAAAATCATCATATTCTAAATGCATGAGATATCGCCAGTGAGAATAAAGCTTATGCCATCACTCGTGCCATCCAACCTCTCAAGACAAATAGCGTGCAAGTGAATATCGTTAGCCAGCAGGTGTCCCAGTACACAACACACATTCATTAAAAAAAAAGTTACTTTCAAGGGGAGGAAGTGAGACAGGATGGCATCTGTATGACACCCGGAGGCTGCTGTCTCACTTCCTGATTCGGGCTGGAAGATGTGCATGGAAACGAAGGAGATGAAGCAGAGTCTTTTAAGACGTTGCCAGGTACAGAGACAGATGAAAACAATAAACAGATAACTGTTTCTAAAGAAGTGAACTAGAAACTAAAGGTATTATATTTTTGACAATCTCTACCTCGTTCCTTTCCCTTTGAGCCAGCTTCACTAACTCCTCCCTGCTGACACATTGTGATTCATGGTGTGAATCCCCTCATCACCTGATGCAACAGATGATATCTGTAACTTCACTGTATAAATACAAACAGAATGCTGTGTTTTCAGCTGATTCCTAATGACTGGGGGTTAACATTATGAGTCAATTGGGCGCCCTGGTAGCTCATCTGGTAGAGAACATAAGGCTCCCCTGACTCTCTCCATTTTTACTGTCATAATAAAAGGCAAAAATGCCAAAAAAATAAATTAAAAAAACAGAAAGAGTAGGACTGTAGTTTACTGCTGTAAACAAGTGACATCGTGCATGTATTTGCATTCCGACTATTGTCAGCCATTTTCAGCCCTTTATCTGTTTGCTTCTCTTCTACTCTCTGTGCTCATATATAGTGTTTTAATGCAGCCAAATTTACATGTTTTTCTGTTTCTCTTGTCAGACAACAGAACAAAAATGAAATAGTGACTGAAACACAGCCCATTAAGGCTACATTTTAACCAGCAGTCATTTCTAAGCGATTCCCAAGCTGCAGCTCTGCACTGCTAAAATCTTGATTTTACAACCACAACGTCATCATATTAAAAAAAAAAAAAAAAAAAAAAAAAAATCACCAAACACGTAAGTTAAAGACAAATACTGTGCTGTCATTTCAGCTGTATTTACTTGTAAAATGTGAATGAAAGTCAGAATCAACAGAATAGCTTTCTTATTTTATCTCTCACACAGTGCACAGCCTCCGCCTGTGATCCACAACAGTTTTCAACTACTATATTTCCTCAAAAAGTGACTGGCAACTTCATTTACCTCAACTACAGAAGGTGACATACTTTTATTTGAGTCAGACTTGTATTAGAGGCAGGTATTTATTCCCCTCTGTTTGATATCATATATATTTAATTGGTCATCGCTGCATTTTAGCACGAAGCCTAATTTTCAGTCGTTCCCTTCTGTCGTGTTAAAGTTACTGCGTTAAGTGTTAAAACAAACCCAACACTTTCTGTAGCCGTTTCAAATCATCAAAAGCCTTGTAGCGTTTCAGTTAAAAGAAACCCTTTATTTGTTAACAGGGCTTTTACTGCCATGCTGACATGCTGCAATAAGTCTCATTTCTGGTTGCTGGTGTTTCTGTTGTTCACATCAATTCAGATCTGTTGGTTTCATCAGCAGTTAGCAATGGATCCGCTCTCTCCCTCCCACTCTCATCCTCTCTCTGCTCAGTGTGTCTTATGTTTAGTTATTCCTCTGCCTCCATTAGTAATAATGGTGCATGTAAAGAAATAGTTTATTTGTTTATCAATTGAGACCAGGCTCAGTGAAATGGAAGCACTCCTCCGCTTCCCTGCATCTCCCGAGCAACAGGGAAACCAGGGCAGCAAGATGACTGCCTGTAACAAGAGGCAGTCCAGCCATGAACTGGGTTTATAACTAGTCTTTTTTCAAAAAAGGTCTCTAAATCTAGCAACAAAAGTGCTAAGTCAGAAACACTGCAGAAACAATTTGCACTAATCAATTTCGAAAGAGCAACAGCTTATGGGCAAACAGTCACACGACATTTGGCTGACCAGTGGCGGAAATATGATCAGTCAGTCAGTCAGTCAGTCAATCAGTCAGGGACATTCGCAATTATAGGACTGGCCCCGCTGTTGCAGTAAAGCCAAAAAAAAACACAAGCCTTTCTGTTGATCGTGTGTGTGTGTGTACATGTAGAAATGTACAAAAGTATGTTTTCAGACAGACAAACTAAAGAAAACTAGGGTAGGCCAAAAAAGCAACCAGCTAAGAATTCAGGAGGTTTCCTGCCAAGACAAAGTTTGGCACATAACACCCCATAAAAGTACATTGTATCTTTTTTCACTTTAGTTTTTGTACCGATTAAACAACCAAGATACAATGTTTAATTAAATAATTAAATCATTAATTAGTGAGCTTTATAGGTGCTGATAGGTGGATTTTGATTTCGTTTCCACTGGCTAGCCATTTCCGCATTACTAGTCTTTACACTAAGCTAACCAGCAGCTGGGTCAGCATGACATTTATCATACAGATACGAGTGTGATATTTATCTTCTCATTTAACTCTTGGCAAGAAACAGAATAAATTTGTTTCCCAAAATTTGAGATCAACTAATTTTGACAATTTGTGAAATAAAGTTGAAATAACCAAGAAAATTATTATTATTTTTATTATTATTAAATTATTAACTGTCTAAAAGTTGTTGAACTATTCTTTAACTTTTTTCCCTTAGTCTTTCCACCATGTTAAAGACTAAGGACACCACTGTTACTACAAATAGCCAATTATATCAATTCGCCAATCAACACAAAATGTAAAAAATAAATCCCCTAAGTAAAAAAATCTGAAAATTTAACACTTGTTTGCTTTTCTATGCATCAGTACCAAATTTAGCTTCAAATTAGTTTAGTTATGCAGGCTTTTGGCTGGTATTCATACTACTGGTTAGTATTCAAGAGCAACGGAGCATGTAGTGTGTTGAATGAATGAAATCTGGAAGAGAGATGAACATTCACTTCCCTTTACCATTGACACCATTCAGCACTGTTCAACCGCATTGCTTCCTTTTTAAGGAACTTATCACAAAACCAATGCAGAAAATTTCATGTCTACACAAAAAATAGCTGGGGGAGACCAGTTTCAAGCATAATATCATATATTCGCTGGAAGTAATGTCTGTTGAGAGGTCATTAAGGAAGTATTCGCAACCATTCATAACGAAGTGCTGTTTCAGTATGACAGAGTGCTGCATCAGCTTGGAAATTACTCTGTACCACAGATACAGTTGGCTAACTAGCTCTGGGTCCATCTATAAACAACCACAATACCACATCCTTCCAAATACACTTCCCTCAACAGAAAGGGAGGCAACAGAGAAAGACAAGGTCGATGCGTGGGGGTTGGTGGCGACTGCACCAAATCACAGACCATATAAATTATGATCGAGTAAATCATATTATGTCAAAAGGAGCTTACAACACTAAGATAAATGTTTATCAAAGGAGCTTTTACTTCAGCTAATCTGTTTGTTTGTGACAAATGTCAAACAAATATTTTCCCAATAATCTGAAGGGGGAAATGAGATCTTATTGTACTGCGTGATCTGTCACACTTTTGCCTTAGTGTTGACAAACAGTACAGATTTAAACATCACAGGCTATAATACAGATCCCCTCTGATCACTGAGTTATAGCTTCTCCAGAATATACTCCCCATAACCAGTGCAACAACTGGACAAAGGACATAAAGTACAGATATAAGAAGACAACAACATCTCTAGTGTTGTGCAACACCTAGCCAGTCAATGTGGCTCTCCTATTCGAGACATTCACATATGGCAATCAGTGTAAGTTTTCAATGATTCAGACATCATGACTTCACAACTTCACACTATGTCAAAGGTGGAGCTCCAGTTGACAAATGTGCCACTTTGTAAAATCAAATTCTGTAGTGTTTGATTCAAATAAAAACTCTAAGTTTAAAAATGTGACCTGAAGACACTGCAGCAAAGAACATGGCAATCCAACAAATAATGCCAAATGTTCAAGAGCTGCAACAAACAATTATTCTTATTATTGATTAATCTGATGTTTATTTTCTTGACTGATCGTTTTGTCTATAAAATAGCGAAGATTTACAATTATAGTTTCACACAACAGCCACCAGTCCAAAACCCAAAGATCTTCAGTTTAATCTCATACACACGTGGACAAAGTTGTTGGTACCCTTCCGTTAAAGAAAGAAAAACCCACAATGGTCACTGAAATAACTTGAAACTGACAAAAGTAATAGTAAATAAAAATATACTGAAAATTAACTAATGAAAATCAGGCATTGCTTTTGAATTGTGGTTCAACAGAATAATTTTAAAAAACAAACTAATGAAACTGGCCTGGACAAAAATGATGGTACCCTTAACTTAATATTTTGTTGCACAACCTTTTGAGGCAATCACTGCAATCAAGCGATTTCTGTAACTCTCAATTAGACTTCTGCACCTGTCGACAGGTATTTTGGCCCACTCCTCGTGAGCAAACTGCTCCAGCTGTCTCAGGTTTGAAGGATGCCTTCTCCAGACTGCATGTTTCAGCTCCTTCCACAGATGTTCAATAGGATTTAGATTGGGGCTCGTAGAAGGCCACTTCAGAATAGTCCAATGTTTTGTTCTTAGCCATTCTTGGGTGTTTTTAGCCGTGTGTTTTGGGTCATTATCCTGTTGGAGGACCCATGACCTGCGACTGAGACCAAGCTTTCTGACACTGGGCAGCACATTTCGCTCCAGAATGCCTTGATAGTCTTTCGATTTAATTGTACCCTGCACAGATTCAAGACACCCTGTGCCAGATGCAGCAAAGCAGCCCCAGAACATAACCGAGCCTCCTCCATGTTTCACAGTAGGTACAGTGTTCTTTTCTTTGTATGCTTCATTTTAGCGTCTGTGAGCTGATGTTACTTGCCAAAAAGCTC
Source organism: Seriola aureovittata (assembly GCF_021018895.1). Classification (NCBI taxonomy): domain Eukaryota; kingdom Metazoa; phylum Chordata; class Actinopteri; order Carangiformes; family Carangidae; genus Seriola; species Seriola aureovittata. The sequence goes on along the minus strand of NC_079365.1, from coordinate 12,906,719 downwards.
CAGTTTTGTCTCATCTGTCCAAAGGACATTCTCCCAGAAGCTTTGTGGCTTGTCAATATGCATTTTGGTAAATTCCAGTCTTGCTTTCATCAGTGGAGTCTTCCTCGGTCGTCTTCCATTAAGTCCACTTTGGCTCAAACAGCGACGGATGGTGCGATCTGACACTGATGTACCTTGACCTTGGAGTTCACCGCTAATCTCTTTGGAAGTTGTTCTGGGCTCTTTGGTTACCATTCGTATTAGCCGTCTCCTCAATTTGTCATCAATTTTCCTCTTGCGGCCACGTCCAGGAGGTTGGCTACAGTCCTGTGGACCTTAAACTTCTGAATAATATGTGCAACTGTAGTCACAGGAACATCAAGCTGCTTGGAGATGGTCTTATAGCCTTTACCTTTAACGTGCTTGTCTGTATTTTTCTTTCTAATCTCCTGAGACAACTCTCTCCGTAACTTTCTGTGGTCCATGTTCAGTGTGGTACACACCATGATACCAAACAGCACAGTGACTACTTTTCACCCTTTAAATAGGCAGACGGACTGATTACAAGTTTGAAGACACCTGTGATGCTGATTACAGGACACACCTTAGTTTAACATGTCCCTATGGTCAAATTATTTTCAATCTTTTCTAGGGGTACCATCATTTTTGTCCAGGCCAGTTTCATTGGTTTGTTTTTTAAAATGATTCTGCTGAACCACAATTCAAAAGCAATGTCTGATTTTCATTAGTTAATTTTTAGTAAATTTTTATTTATTATTACTTTTGTCAGTTTCAAGTTATTTCAGTGACCATCGTGGGTTTTTCTTTCTTTAACGGAAGGGTACCAAGAATTTTGTCCATGTGTGTATATGACAAATAATAACATCATATCCTCACACTTGAGAAGCTGACAATGCAAACAACAATTAAACTGATTATCCAAATAGTTGCCCATTGATTTTCTGTTGATTACCTTATCAATTACATGACTACATGCTGCAGCTCTAAAACATTTATTTTCACTTTGGTAATTTTCCTTAAATGTTTGTATTTATTTTTTATTTTGCTTGAATTTACAATTTTCACTTATAGCTCCCATTACAGATTCTGTTACAGTAGCATTACTGATTTCTTTCAGAGGAGGATAATTGATGTGAATGAAACATTAGGACAATGGTTGCAACATATAAACTATCACTATTAATAATATTGTCATCTCAATTTTTATCCTTTAGCAAGCTAAAAATATTATCCCAACAACCAACAGATTTTATATATTATAGCACAACAAATGAAGATGAGTTAATGGCATTATGTATTGGGATGTCAGTATCCCAATACATAATGCCATTAACTCATCTTGAGAACATTTTCTCACCATGAAAAAATCTTGTGAGAGTGTGATTATGAATAAAGCACAGATGACCGATGACGCCACATGTCACAGAGACCACAATACGGACGCAAAACATTTTCCACAACAAGGCAAAATGACTGATCATAAATGAACTTCATGCCGACAGCAGGGAGATTTTGATCTTGCTCAAGGAGGTAATCAGCAGCATAGTGGAATAATGAGTAAGTACTCTTCCAGCAACGACCAAAGGACTGGGGATGCCACTCTCAACGGTACTGTTGAAAGAAGGGGAGAAACAACTCAGAGTGCCACCAAAGAACCTCTTCCTTCCTCTCTCCCTCACTCCTTTTCCTTCCTTTCTCTCATCATTTCATGATTGAAGAATGGGCCTAGTTCTTCCTCTGTATTTCTGCATTGACCTTTAATAGGCATGACAGTCTCAATACAAAATTCCAAAGGATTTATAGTATGTGGGTGTTGGGTGTCAAAGAAAAGACACTACTTTTTAAATACACCATTTAGGTGGAGTCGTGGTTCTTCTGCTCTACAATAGTCCAAGAGGAAATTTCAAAAATCGAAACCCCATAAACGGGAAAAAAAACTTCCATTTGAACTGGCCAGTGGTTCCAGTTCCTCTTTTCTCAGCCAACCCCTCGACAGGTGTGTTTACTTCACCACAGAGACTTGCACATCTTTCCAAATGTCAGGAAGTGCAACTTCAACGACTCAGAAAATGTGGCCAAAATATTTAGTCACTGTGTATGATTGCATCATCTTAACGACACACAGTTCACTGAGCTCCTTTCCAGATGAAGAAAACTACGCTTAAGGAGTCAGTGGTTAACCCATACTTTCTAATAAAGACTAAAATCTCTTTTTTAAAACACTTTGTTGGCGATCACTTCAACACGTGTTTGTTTGTGAGCCAAACTCACTACAATTTCTTGATGTGTTGATTGCATTTATATTACTAATAAACTGGTTATGTCCAGGGTTGTGCAACAAACCAGTTACCTTCCAAATCCTTTAAACAAAAATGTTATGTAATAAGTTAGAAATTAAGCTGCCCTGAGTCCATACACTGCTCAACCTTTGCCGCGGCACAATGCAACATTATCAGGCAACATAGTCTGTGGCGTTCAAGTGCAGCGTGAAGACAGGAAACCTTGTAACATGAACTGTATGATTCTGTTACTGTTTTTTGATTGAGACATTCCAAAGTTGTAAAATCACGCAGTGTATTGGCATCTGGTATGCCTTCAAACTAAGGGGTGTACTTTCAAACTGAACTTTATGAAATAACTTCCTTCCCATATGCTGTAGCCAAGGGGGTGACAAAAAACACAGTACTGCGTTTTTTTTTTTAAACACAGTGCTATTTGCAGTCAGAATGTGGCCATAACCTGATTGCTCCCAATAACCTGGTTTCTTGTGTGCATACAATTTTAGTCACTGTAAGATGATACCTGCAGATGCTTCACAACCTTTGAGAGTATGCAGGAGACTTAAAAGCAGACCAGTCAACACAGAGAGGTACATAGCTTTGTCTCAAAAACCACAAAGTAAAAGCTATTGATTATGTGACAGGCTGCATTAAGTATAATGCAGTACAAGGTAGTAAAATATAAATGTTTATGACTTTCGAGACTTTATGGTTCCTCCATTTCTCTGCAACAGTCTCTCTCCCACAAACACAGACACTCACTTATTCAGCTGCACTGTTAGCGTAAAACTTGTTCCAAGACACAGGTAAAAGTTTCACAAGGTGATGTCACCTTGGGCCAGGCTGGCAGATTCCTAGTGCTGGCATCTAATGCAACCCTAATGAATAAAAAAGATGCGATAGGGCTGACTCAGCTGACATCAGTGACGGGAACACGAAGGGCATTAGTTCATTAGTTCATTCAGTGAAGACATCAATCTGTTTGCCTACAGTCTGCTGAAAGACCATGAGAAGAAAGTGGTGAAGCTAGCATCTTACATTGCAGCTCCAAAGTGCTACAAGTTTTAAGAGTACAAGGAGCAATAGGAGGGAATTTATGTAAGTATACAGGCACATTATACAATCAAATCACTTGGTGGCCTTTAAATCAAGTGTGTATTTGTATATATTTGCATCTGACACAGAGATTTATTCCAGCACTGACAGAGGGGAAGCTCACAGATGCCATCTGTGCTCAAATATTCACCACACATTATTACGTGCGGTTATGCTGTATATCTAAATAGTGCAACATTTTCCTGCTGCTTTGCTATCATGATGGGATTTGTATTGTTTCTAAGGAACCAATGTCTTTTCTGTCCACACACATGGAGTCAGTCATTTTGCCCTGTTGTTTCAACAGTGCTATTTATTCGTCAATTTCGGGGGTTTCTCTGTGAGACAGAGGCAGTAATCATAAGTAGCAAGAATAGTCTTACATCTACAGTTGTTTGTTTATGAAAAACCTGTCTCCATAAGCACAGCCAAGCATACAGGTTTTACAATAATGACTGAGAAGTACAGTTAAGCAGCACCAAGTTTCTATGAGAAGTTTATGTTATGTGATTTAGAGACTAAACTTTAATTCCAGTTGCTTGTAGTTAATTATTCCACATTAAAACTTACACCATTTTAGTAGTGACATTTTTAGTAATTACAACTTATTTTTGCCTTTGCAGTGTCAACTCTTAATATTGATTAAACTCTCTGTCATTGTCAATATTTAATTATGGCATATGTTCATAAATCATTTCAAATTATACACAAAAGGACTGTCACAACTTTGAAAATTCGGGGTGCATTACTCAACATGCAGATTCCCTCGTGTTAATCTTCGTATACTGCTTTATACCCCACTGGAGTTGGACAGCAAAGACATAAAAACTCCCTTCATAAGCCATATCCACATCTATCTGCAATTATAAAATGATATTACACACAAACATTATTACCAGCTGCAACCTCCTATAATATGTAAAGTGCAACATGACTATGTTTAATCCTACTTATATATGGCTTACCAACACATAGCCCAACATGATGCCAAACAGGTTTGAGTAAAAGCGTGTCGGTGTGCTTACTCTACGTTTAATATGCACACACTAGTGCAGAGAGCTGTGACCCGGTTATTTAAGCTAAATTTCGGTTTGAACCACCACACAGGATGCTCCTGGACTGTGATTCAATTGGGGAAGCTTTTGTTTAGCACTCATTTGACCAAACTTTACACAATCTCTTCTATAATGAGCTTTTTCTAATTTACAGGTTACTGTGGCATAACTTAATTTAAATCAAAAACACGAACAGAGGGCTGCGTCCAACCAATATTTGCTTGTCACTGTTTTATCTTAACACAGTGACTGGCAATGGACAAAACAATTACAGCACATGATGCAGAAAGGCTTGAGCAGATTGAGAAATAATTTAAACATCACATAGCCTGCCCAGCAACATGCTTCAGACTCCACTGGACACAGCACTCTGCAACACCTGTGATAAGGGGCAGCACATCACAGCTGAGATGCTAGTGTACCCGTTATAGATTCATTCATTGGTTGCATTTAAAATACCCTTTGTTTCAACTTCATATACGAGTTTAAACTACAGATGTCCTGCTAATATCTGACAAACAAACATGCAGTTGTTTTTATGTTAGAGTAATTAAGACCATACATGAGAAACGCTAAAAAGGTGGGTAGACCAGTATCTTTCAAAAGCTGCTGTCTTTAGGGTTCTTGTTTTGAGTGACCAGCAGGCAGAAGTAAAAAGGCAGAGTACTAAAAAGGAGTGAATATTCACATTTAAAATTTTGAAAACAATGACTTGAATTGCATTTTTAATAATAATAAAAATAATTAAGTTAGCAAATGAGTTAAGCATTTAATCAGCTATCAACATGTTGAAGATGAATTTTCTGTCCATGAGTTCTATTTATTTCTATTAAAATTTGTTATTTGTTTTAGCCTCAAAAGCGGAGTTTAGATAGTTTGGACTGCGTCACTGTCATCGCAAGTGGTGACAACTCCAGAAACAGCTGGGCACAAAACGTCCACTAGAGTCAGTCAAAGTATTATTTTCTTCCAGAGTAGACTGATTTCCTGGCTATGCCTCTGTTCCGCAGTGACTTCACAGCCTTGACCTTTACCCAGTTTATTTGTCAAATATTACCTACCTTCAGCGCATACTTGTCTCCAGTCTTCTTCTGGAAGATTTCAAGCACCTTGCCATTGATGCCCAGCCCCAGCACCTGGCTGGTTACCTTGTAGTCGTCTGTTATGGCGTTCTTCTTGATCTGTAAGGAGGGTCTGGCGTGGAAGGGGAGGAACTGGCCCGTGGGGTTCTGCTGCCCGCCCGGGTTCTGTTGCCCCGCCGGGTTAGGAAACAGTGGCTGGTTCTGTGCGTTGGACAGCATGCTCTTGGTCTGGGCTGAGAGATGAACAACAGCCCCCTCTCAACAGTACTCCTCTGCCTTTTCCTTGTCACACAAACCGAGTCTTCTTACGGGGTTAGCTGGCCTCTGATAAACTATTCACTGTGTAGCAGCAAGGCCCGAGGAGGAACCGACAGTAGTTTTGACGTTACAGGTTAACAAGTCACTTAGTTAGCCGATAAAATGCTAAATTAGCTAGCTCTTAGCATGCTAGCTCGATCCTATTCTTGACCTATGATTCTCGGCTAACAACTCAGCTATCGGTTAGCTTATCCATCTCCGGTGGTGTCCGCCGTCCACCGGTTCCTCAAAGAGCACTTCAGGAACTTTCCTAAATAATCCCATAAAGCGACTACAGAACTGGCTTTTTGATTAAACCACGTAAAACCTGGCGAGCAACGTTACAAAACGACAAAAACACTCAACGAAACACAGAGGGAAAACTCCGATTCCAGTAGCACTAGCACGCCAAACTCACTTCACTCCCGGACAGACAGACACCCAGCCGGAGCAGGTTTTACTGCTGACGTCAAAGCTGGGGCTTTTTCGGCGCTTAAAGGAGAAGTAGCCTAAGACTGAAGAAACGACTGGATTTAAATAACAGCAGAAACTGACAGGACAGTCAGTTTACACATGTACATACAAATGAAAGAAAGGTAAGACATCAGTATTGTAATTTAGTCACAAGTAACCAACACCTGTTGGTATTGAAATTAATGCAATATGTTGTATGTTGTTGTAACTTCTGCCTTACATTAGTATTTTCTTTTCATGCTACTTTATGTTTCTACTTACACTTCAGAGGGAAAATTTATTTAGCAGCTATACATAGTGGTTACTTTACAATTTAAGATTTTACATTGGCAATAAAACTTATGAAATAAAAAACCTTAGAGCTGAAACTATTAGCTTTTCAGGAAATTAACAAACTTTTTTTTTTTTAACAATTAACAATTCTTCATGCAAAATTGCCAGCTTCTCATATCTGACGATTTTCTGTGTTTTCTTTGTGATTATTTTAATAATTACAATTACAAGACTATTGGTTGACAAAACAAGACATTTGAAGTTGGCACTTTGGGTAATTGTGATATGCATTTATCACTATTTTCAAAATCAATCAAGAAAATAACCAGCAGATTAATGAAATAATAAAATAATGAAAATATTTGTACTTAACTTATTGTTAAAGTAGTTAAAAGCCCAATCTCAACCAGCTGCAAAAGTAAAATGCTCTTTACATATTAATGTATCAGTAATAATAATCCAATATTATAATATTTAATAGTATAACAGTCACAGGGGCCATTTTCTACAGTGAGTACTTTTACTTTGATACTTTAAGCACATCTTCCTGATTATATACAGTCAGTGCAGTATTAGTGCTTTTAAAGGATCTGAATACTTTCTCCAACACTGTATCACCCTGCAAGCCTTAAGGAAGGGAAATCCAATTCATCACACTGGGGACCTGAAGTCAGTGGATTAAACCTCTCTGCTGTTCTGAAGAGACCCACTTGCAATGTTTTGATAGTAAAAGGGAAGGGGATAAAAACAGACCCAGTAAGCTCCAGTGTTTTTCTGCCTGCTTATAATTAAAACAGAATTCACCAATTTATGTCTAAATATGGTTTTGTTCGACATTCTTTCAATTTCTTTTCAGTTTAGTGTCAGTGCCGACAGCCCAAAAGGCAAGACTCTCTATTTCTAATGCAAAACACGGATACCTGAACCTCTTGTATATTTATTTTCTGGCCTAAAAGTAGTCTAAAAATACTGCCATTAGCCCATGAAAAAGTGCATGTATACATTTTGCCTGTAATCCCAGGTTGATAAAAACTCCAAATGGCCATGCAAAAATTCCAAAGACTTGACCTAAATATCATTGGTAACTGAGCCTGAGCAGTTCTGTGAATGTATTTATTAAATCATAGCACACATCATGGCTAGATTTTTGTCCCATTAACAAAATGCTCTAACTATTTTAAGATCATTTAGACTCTGAACGCACCATCCTTAGTCAAGTGATTACTGATTACTCTATCAATCTGCATTCACGTACAGAAATAAAATAGCCAATATATTGTTAATTGATTATGAATAATGGCTGTTTGGTGTGCTTGATTAAAGCTAGATTTTCAAGATAGTGGAGCAGCCAAACACTACACCTGGATGTCAATTTCTTGATCTGACATGACATGACATGAATCATATGTCCCTTTAGCAGTTCATGTTGTCACAGGTTTAATGGAGAACAATTCTGTCACATGTTTGTTTTCATGAATCTAAATTTGAGTCATCAAGTATAAAGCTGTAGCTACCATTGACAGTGAATAAATATCCTGAGTCTCTGCCTTTTATTTTCTAAATGTTCATCTTTAAACAAGGATTTGCATGAGGGCTATGAGAGGTCATTTATAAGGTGTTGTCTACCATGTTCACCATGAAATAATCTTAGGTTGCAATTATCACAGTAATCTCATATGAATACAGTCCATTTTAATCTTATCTTATCTCACACACCTGATATTCTGTGTTGTTCACTCTGACCTCACATGCTCAGCCTCTATATCTTGAGTTCATTGGCTGAGTCCATGTGGAACTTAAATGCAGTGCCTCTTCTGACCACTAGATGACAGACCAGCCTTAATTTTTATTAGAACGTTTTCCATACTTTCAGTAACATCAGAGGTAAATGGGTGTTTTTAAATCAACATGAAGCAGATGAAAAGGGTTAGCCACACAGGACAACACAGTGTCAAGTGAAGTCAAGTCAATTTTTATTTGTATAGTGCCAATTAACAACAGGAGTTATCTCAAGGCATTTTTCAAATACAGCAGGTCTCGACCTCCTTTCTACTATTTTATTTACAGAGACCCCGACAATTCCCACCAAGAGCAATCACTTGGCGACAGTGTCAAGGAAAAACTTCAGTGTGAGTCACATAATCACAAAAATTGTTTTAGATTGATTATCAGTGACCAGTTGTCTCACACTGAACCTGAATTGAATTGTCATGCCGCAACACACTCCAAACACCTCATTCTCAATCGAAATGGTGAGACGTTTGAAAACACTCCTGACCCTGTGAGATTGTTGGTAAAAACTTAATTGTCTTGATGGTGCTTAGCATTCATTGTTGAAATGCCTCTGCATGTAGGGTAATAAGACAGTTGTGTAGGTCAAGCTGTTGCCAGCAGTATCTGGAAAAATGTGAAAAATGTGTGCTACCCTCATTTCCCAACAATGCATATGCCTTGGTTTCTGTTGTCTGTCGTCTGCTAAGCAGTGCACCCAGCTAACCTCTGTTTATTTGTACAGTTGTCCTTAATCATATTGGCCTTCTCAAAGGGCTTTAGATCAGCTACATAATGCACCATTAGAGGATAATCACACCATTAAGAGAACAAGTAAATGTTTACAGAATTCACAATGCAAGCAAAATAAAGACATGTCATGAAATTGTCACAGGCCATCCTATGCTCCCACTCTACACACTAGTCTTGTGTAATACAATGTAAAAAATAGGATGGAGGGGCCAAGACCCAGCTCGCCAATTGCACTTCCACCTATAGGAACACACTTTACTTTTCTCCCAGTAATATCAGTGATAAAGTGACTAGCGAATGCCTGTGTCTGTAGATCAAAAAAACATTTATGGGCTCACTGCTCAATTCCAGTGATACAGTTTAGGCTTTTAGAGTGGATAACATTATTCAATACTTATCAATTAAACTGTATTCTAGAAATAGGCCATACATGAAATATATCTTACATAAACAGGTACTATAATGCTTGTCATTTACCACTGATGTGGCTAATGAGACCAGGAACTGTCTCTGTTTTATTTTAAAGGGGTAATCAATAGCAATTTAGTGCACTTAACTACACTTAAATAAAAATTATATTAATAAGGTTTGTGGACTCTCAAGAGTCATAATGGTCACAACCGATGTAACAAAGGCAGAGATATGCTGACTTTTAGTTCCAAGTATGCGTCAAGATCCAAAAATGCAACACAGTAAAATTCCCACAATGCAATTTGATAGCATCCAAGCTGAGCACCAGCTGATAAAATAACCCTGATGACGCCATCAGGGTTATTTTATCAGACTTTAAAGAGCTCCTCCAGAGCAGCAGAAGACATTATATAACTGTTTCTGTATTCCACATGACATGTAAACTGATCTTGACGTGCAGTGCTCCTATAATAACTTTTTTCTTAAAAAATGTTATGTATCATTGCTGAGTGGACTGTCAAGAATAGTTTCCCATGTAGTGCAGTGCAGCAACAGCTTGCTGAATACATACATAGGCCAGACTGACACCAAGAGAATGAGAAAGTATTCCTGAAATACTGTGTTGCTTGGCAGCTAGAAAAAAACAGATGCACATAAATATGGTTGATACAGTTTGTCCATAACAATGCAGATATTGCTCCTTCTGTGCTAGCATCCATTATGCACACATAACTTGACACGATCTGATAATTTCCTGTAAATTTGAGATATGCTGATATAATCTTTTGTTACACCTCTAATCCAACAGGTAATCCCCAGTTTTTCAATTAATGACCGTAATAATTACTGATCTTTAGGATAATAAATTCCTGTGTATATTTGATAAAATAATGTAGTATAAGGATAGTATATAATTTTCCTAACTTCCCAATCAATAGAAAGTTTCGCCAGCAGAGCATGAAGGAGTGACACGGTCCTTATGCCTAGGTTCCACTTGGATTTCACTGTTATTATCCTCAGTTACGTAAGAGAATCACATCACATGTCCTCATAAATTCCATATATAAACACAGAGTACACCTTTTAAAACACCTATAGACACACACACACACACACACAGTCTATGTGAGAGAGGAGTCTGAAATTGGAGACTGTTGCTTGAGCTTTGACAGCTTTGTGTTGATGAATTAACACAAGGTACAGAGTTACAGTAACTTTGCATAGCTCCGGGCGTACTTATAACTGCTCCCAGAAACTCAGGACGACGTGTTCCTTATGGTGTTCTCCTTGGGGAAAGTGTCGTGGCTCCAACCTTTATTCTCTTTATTTATTATTGGAGTGACCAGAATGCTTATATCACACCAACCATACATAGAGGATCTCTGCCCCTAACTGATGGGTTATTTGTCAGTGTCCCAAAGTTTGTCCTGGTCTACAAGGATCAGGAATGCATGGCCTGTGCACAGAGCTGCAGAATCTGGCATGCTGACATTTTCCTTTTCTCCACTCCTTCCCAGAATGCTCTCCTGACACTCTCTCTTGTTTCACCGCACTTCTTTTAACTTCCTGACAGGAAGGAAATCTCAGGGGCAAGAGGTGCATCTCCCTTCGCCTTTCCCTCTCCTCCCTCTGCTCTTCATTAGTGCGCGAAAGTCAGAGCGAGTTTGGATCAGTTATTTCAGGCTGGCCAGAACCCGTCTTTCTCAGAATAATCCTCCATCAGCGCCCGGGCTGAAACCCTAGCCGGCTCTTGATATAGACCCATGGTCAGCACTGGCTCTGATATAGGATTCTAGCACCTGAACACTCGCAAGCCTCCCACCCAACATGGGACCTGTTGAACCTGCTCACCCCTCTGATGCACGCAGATACCCCTGATGATCCCCTCGTATGATCTCTCACTTGCTCTTTTCTCTTTGTCTCTCCATCTCTCTCTAATTGCTAAGTAGAGCACCAAGACCCCATATTTACATATGATCTCATTTTACCCTGCTTTATCTGCATCCTTCAACCACTGCAATGCATTTGTTTACACATGGCCTTTCTTAACTTAGCCTTAAAAGAGACTGCAGAAACTAGAACTAGAAACTAGAAACTTTGTCTGTAAGTCAGTCAGTCTGTCTGTCTGTCTGCCTGTTTACTTGTTGGTCTATTTGTATCATGATCTGCCCCTGGCCTGGTTTACTTCAGTGAACCATGGTAAAACTCTTCGAAGACAGAAGAGGTGGTTTCCCCATTCTGCTTTCATTTGAGACGGATGTGCAGTTCGTCAGAGACAACAGCTCTTAAGGGCAGTGGCTGACTAAGATCCCTCTTCTTCTACTTCCTGCACTCTTTTCTCACATTCCCGCTCTCTTTCCCATTTTCACACACGTGCTCAGGGTCGAGGAGTCACGGATGTGATCAGCTCCAAGGCAATCCAGTCTTGTGATGGAGAGATACAGAGTGTGCAAAGTCACTTCCAATCACGGCTCTGCAACACAGGCCTCTGGAGGTGGAAGTGCACCATGGCCTGCAGGAGAATACTGTGTTTGTGTTTGTGTGTGTGTGTGTGTGTGTGTGTGTGTGTGTGTGTGTGTGTGTGAGTGTGTGTGTGTGTGTGTGTGTGTGTGTGTGCGTGTGTGCATGCGTGGGTGTGCTGAAGGATATTGAATATAATTTATTAATACTTCTCATATATTTTTAAGTACAACTGCAATAGTGGTTCATTCACATTATTCTCATGGAACACTTTTGCCTGCTAGTGCTTTGCACTTAAAAGCCTTGAGGACCAAGAACAAACGTGTTCATTTCTCTCTCTCTCTCTCTCTCTCTCTCTCTCTCTCTCTCTCTCTCTCTCTCTCTCTCTCTCTCTCTCACTCACAAACACATAAACACCTACACATGTGAAACCAAACATGAAAAGGCACACGTCCTGCACAGGTTGCCTTTAACAGAAGAACTGCACAATGCCATAGAAATCTGCACATGCATCCACACAAAGGAAACCATGTATGGTTTGTCATCCATGAAATGGCTGGCCTCCTCTATAGCCCCGCAGGGAGCATGTGACCGCCACTGGAATCCCCCTTTCATCTATGAACAGAGACTGAACCACATATGTCCCTGCAGAGGCATGAGGGCCCTCAGTGGTCTTGTGTGCAGGCCTTTTTCAAACTGACCCCAGGCCTGCTCTGGAGCTGGGAACAGAGAGAAAGTTTTGGATGACTGAAAGAGAAACAGAGATAGAGGGGAAATGTGAAAGTAATTGCAGTAACAACGAACAAAGCGCCTTGAAAATGAAACTGAAAATTGGTTTAATAGACTAGAAACATAAAAAAAACACCTTTCTCTCTCTCTCTCCTTCTTTCTTGCTGCTTTAGTGGGACAGCAAGTGGTGTGTGCGAGCAGTTGCTCTCACGTTTTTGTCACATGGACATTCCTGTGTCCCCCCTATAAACGAGAGACTGTTTAATGATAGGCGACGATGATTTAGCCTACTTCTGTTGCCAGCTTGTCTTCTGCCCTACTCAGCTGTAAAGAATGCCCTAATTTCACATCCACCTAACAAACAACCACACACACACACTCACGCCCACCTCTCTCTTTCACTCACACACTTGTCGCTCTGTCTCTCTTCTCACATGCACACATACGCACAGATACACAGGTCTGATTCCGCTGACCCAGTGATATGGGCTAGCGGGATGCTCCAGTTATCCTGCACAGAGAGAGTCTCTGCACTTATTGGTGCTTTGGCAAAACACCGACTTCCTCACAAACATAACAATGTCATGTTGCCTTTTCTCCCCATGATTCACTCCAGGCCGCTGACCCACTCTTGGAGGGAAGATACACACTGATACACTCATAGAGACACTGAATGTGTTTGTTTAGGCACTTGGACAGACACAAACACATAAATTCAGTCACAGACCTGCTATGATGACCTGATGGCCTTAGCTTATAAGGTGCATTTCATGGATAATGAGAGACTGTACATATACTGTTTGCAACTGTGTCTATCCTTGACATACTGTTTTTCATGTTGCTATTCTTTAGTTTACATCCATATCAAAAACAAAGAAGCTGGACTTGAGAAGATCAACATTAAGAAACCAGGGATAACCTTGCTTGCAATAGTGAAAAATATTGATCAAAGCCTCTGATGGGCAAAATGCCCACCCTGGGCACAAACATGAGTGGCTGAAATATGCCAATAGGTAAAGGCAACTTGTCAACCTTAGCACCCTTCTTCAGGCAGCAATAAAGCAATATGCAGACCATCGCGATGCAGACTCATGATCAGTAGACTCTAGCTACAGATCATGTCATCAGGCTCCCCACTTAGGGGCGTTTTGGGTCAACACCAGTGCACTCTATGGTGTCTTTATGGGAGGATTAAGGGGGTTTATAGTTGTCATTGCAAAATATGCCAATATGAGGCGCCACCAGGGGCACCTTTTCCCCTCGGGTGCCCCAAGCATTTGCCTGGTTTGCCTTTCCTGATGGTGCGCCTCTGGACATATGTGAATCGGTAAAAGAGTAATACTATTAATAATATCAATATGTAATACTACCTTTTCTTAATATAGTAATACATGTTTCCTGTGTTCTCCAAGTGTAAATTTTAGCTATCCTTTTTTTTTCTCTGTCTGTCTCTCCCTCCTTTGAGGAGGCTCTTGTAATCCAATAATCCATCTTAATCTAAACTGAGATTACATGAGGTGAAAGAGCCACTTTGTGCATGAGATTATCCTTCAATCAAATCAGTTTGTGTATGTTGTATGTACACACACTGGCATGTTTATATATATATATTTATTTATTTATATATGCATATGTGTGTATGTGTTGGGGAGGAGGAGTTAAAGTATATAATAGTACGTGCTGGTCCTTCTCTAATGAGCAGCTGTTCCTGTGGCCTCCCATTAGTTCTTCATCCCTCTCCTCTGTTCTGTGCATTAGTAGAGGTCAGTCCAGTGCTCTTTAATCCTGCCAGTCTGATCCCCATCACGTTTCACCTCCTACTCTCAACCTACTGCCCCACTGCCCCTGCATGTCTGCTCGGCTCACTTCGCCACAGACTCCATAGTCCTCAGTTTACAAGTTTTGTGATACCTGTAACACATACCTACCTAACATACCCATAACATCAGCACTAAACAGCAAACCGTGCACTTCTAGCAGTGTCTTATTTTTTAAGACAGACGACTCAGATAGAGCCATATTAGAAAACTCAGTTTAATCATCCTCCTCTCTTGTCTTATCAGTCATCACAAAGCTGAGAGAAACCCACTGTGAATTACTACTGGACTGGCGGTCATGTGTTCCTCGAGTCCCGTGCAATTGCAATCCTCCACTCCGCACTATTTTTAAGCTGCCCATCTGGCACTACCACCCCATCACTCCCTCCCCTCCACCACCACAGATGCACACACGCACACACCCACATAGATGTGTGTGCATGTGCCCGGCCCGTACGATGGTGCTCTGCCTCTACTATGCCCTTGTACGGTTGTATTACCCACAGACTAGCATGCCCCGCTGGTGTGGATTTCCATTCCTGGAGCCCACTCCTCAAACATATATTTCCCTCAGCCAATATCACGTCCTGTCATGCCTTATGCCTGCTAGCTGCCCTACTCCTGACATACATATACAGTATGTCCATGGGGACATGCAGCACATACACACCTGCTTAGCTATAAGACGTGAAACCATGTCATTTTCACATAAGAGACATAAATAGACGTCATTATGGACCTTTAGTTTATATTGCCCATACTGTATATACATAATGCTGCACTGCCTGCCTCACGTTTCCAGTGTATGTTTCACAAGGACAGGATTAGTAACATTAAGCCCTGAACTCTTGAACTCGGGACTTAATGTAGCCAGAGAACATAGAGGGTGGACTACCACTGTTCAATCCTGCAGGCCTCCCACTGTTTTGTTTTGTATGTCCATGTATGTGTGTGTGTGTGTGTGTGTGTGTGTGTGTGTGTGTGTCTGTGTGTTTGTATCTTAGCCAATATGTTGACTCTGACCTTGACTGTGTGCACTATGCAGCCACCATGAGCAAAGTTTCACCCTCCCCATGCATGGACACAGGTGTCCAGGCATATGTGGGACAACGATTGGTGTTAGCAAAAGCAAAAGTTAGATATTTTAGGAAATACGCTCATTTGCTTTCTGGCAGAGAGTTAGGCGCACGTAATTAATCCATTAACTTCAAAGCTACAGCAAATAGCCAGTTAGCTTAATTTAGCATAAAGACTGGAAACAGAGGAAAAACATCTAGCCTGGCTCTCGCCACAGGAAACAAAATCTGGGGGTTTCTGTGCTGGACTGTTTCCTGGCTCTGACCAGAGCTGTTCCTTGGCAACCAGCTCCCATCCCTTAGAACAGTTAGTCTGTCACATAACCCTAAATGTCAATGTTTGGATTTTGTATGAATTAAACAAACAACATATAATGTGTTAATTGCTGTCTTTGTGCTAAGCTAAGCTAACCGTGGCCACTGGCTGTGGCCTTGTGCTGAGGTAAAAGCCATCATGCCCCCCAAATGCACCTGCTATTCTTATAGCACTTCCAAAAATGTTGTTGCCTGTAACACTCTCAGCAGTTTTGTGATGTTGCCCCTCAACACTGCACTTCAGGTCTTAATATAGCACAGAGTTTTTGTGTTCAGCCACTAGTGAAACATAAACATTAACGCAGTGCAGAATGACTGAATTATTGATGCCCAGCTGATGGGCTGTGTTCAAACATTTCCCCAGTCTCCTTCTGTGTGTGTGTGTGTGTGTGTGTGTGTGTGTGTGTGTGTGTGTGTGTGTGCATGTGTGTGTGCGTGCGTGAGTGTGT
The DNA here is from genome assembly GCF_021018895.1 of Seriola aureovittata. Lineage (NCBI taxonomy): Eukaryota > Metazoa > Chordata > Actinopteri > Carangiformes > Carangidae > Seriola > Seriola aureovittata. Next base: position 12,890,384 of record NC_079365.1, on the reverse strand, counting down.
GTGTGTGTGTGCCAGACAGAAAAACAGAGGGGAAGACAGACAAAAAAAAAAAAGAGAGAGTCTACCAAGCAAAGTGCAATCGTCATTTTGGCTGCTGAGGGAAACTCTTCTCCTCTCCTCTCCTCAGTAGGTCACCGTGTTTCCTGTCAGAAGCAGACGGAAACTGGCACTCCACACTGCTATGGAAAAAGCTCTCAACAATTCTCCCAGCAGCTGCTACAAGGGAGTTCGAGATGGATGAGAGACAGAGGACATCAGAGAGAATGAGGCCAATTGCCCCCCACCCCTACCCAACACACAAACATATAAACATATATGCATACACAGCCTTTTCCATGTGCACTGCTGGTGCCATCCTGTCTTGCAAACACTGCCATATAATGTACTGCTTAATAACTTCAGGGAACCTTTCAATGGAGCTTTTGTCCCTTGTGACAAAGCAATGCAGTGTGTCGCCTTCTTCAAACTAGATTTACTATAATTAGCACATTCAAAGTACAGATGTCCTGACTGAGGCGCATGGAATTGTTGTTCTTGTTGACCAGCAGTGGCACAGAATGACAATTTTACAGAATTGTTTGTTCTTGTTGAATGATACTGGCATAAACTGAATTAATACTTGGAAAGCAGTTCAGTAGAAGTACAAACAAGACGGAGCATGTGACAGAAACCAGTGAGTATGTGTTTACTCTCTGTGCATCCGAAGATGCAAACACAGCACATGAGCCTGTGCTGTGTACATACACACATACAACCACAAACTTGGAGGGACGGGTAATTGCATGTTCTTTTTGCTTCATCTTTTTTTGCTTTACAAATGCAATTGCCCCTGATTTACAAATACCTAGAAACTGGGTCGATTAATGTGAAGTAACCTGAATACTAGTGGTGATCCAAGACCAAGAAGGAGAGATAAATTAAAGGTAGCTTAGCAACACGTGCCAAGGTTCACACCAGCAGATGACTGTCTCCCAAACTCCAAAAATTCCCTGGTAAAGGTTGTCCTGTCTTCTCTGTGAAACCTGAAACCAACCATAAATATCCCATTTACCCAGCAACAGAAAGGTTGTGACAACAGTGTCCAGATTGTAGGTGCCTTACCAGACAATAGGAGTGTACAGCTTCACCACAGATAACCTCCCTGTACCATTCTGTGGGTGACAGCCACACATCTAGTTCAACAAAGCTTCTGTCGCATCACACTGACATGTTTAAAGTGGACAGTCTTGGGTCACCATGCTTATCAGAACAGTGTGTGTGTGTGTGTGTGTGTGTGTGTGTGTGTGTGTGTGTGTGTATGAATGAGGGAGAGAGTGGGAGAAAAACAAATGGCAAGAAATAATAAAGAGGAGCCAAAGTATTATCTGAATTGTGTTTAATGACATCTTCTGAGGACAGTAGTTTGACACTGCTGGATGAAGGAGGGAGGGAGTGACGCACATATGAGGATATACACTCTCCTTTCACCTTTTACCCTTTCATCACAGAGGTCGTGGAACATATAGAGTATTGGCATAGAAATACAGTACAGATGGGAGGATATAGATTCCCTTAATCACGGTTTCTGTCTTTTAAAATGCGGCTTAAATATTTCCTGTTTGACATACAGTGCGTCCATGCCTTTTATTAAATTAAATGTAAAACTAACCATTCATGTTCTACTGCAGTGCAACTGTACTATAATGTTTATTCACCAGTTTCACTTATTTATGTCACACTGTATGTCGCGTTGCCATTATAATTGCCATGTTGTTGAAAGATGCGATACAAGTAAACTTGTCTTCTGTAATTCTCCAGTAGATGGAAAAAAATATAGGTAATAGAGCATGTGAAGAAACAGTGGAAAAAGAGAGATGAATCAGATGTTATAAATTAATATTTGTTTATGGCTCTGAAAGGAAAAAGAAATGAGCCAATGGTTGCACTGTTTTTGTACAGTATAGTAGGATATTAATGAAAGACCAGGTGCAAAAATGCGGGGGCACTAGTCCTGAGTCATAACGATCCAATACTTTGAAAAGTCACAAAAATAAAACTCCAAACTACATGTTTTACACAAATATATTCACCTGCCTCTTCATTTATACACTCCAACAAGACCAGACCGTGAAAAACCTCCGTGGAGCTTTTGCGGAGGTGGCTTCACAGATATTGTGTCAAAACGGTTTCTTTGATGTGTGTGAGAGCTTCTTCTCAGAGTGTTGCTATGCAGACCTGCTACCTTGAGGCTATAAGAGAACTGGAAAGACACAAACATAAAAACACATGCAATCTTACACACAAGGACGCACATATAGAGAAACAGACAGACAGTCAGATTCATCTCTGTAGACAGGGGATGAGTCATCCTCTATTCCAGTCCCAACTGTGACCCAGCCGGGTCATGTAAACAAGACAAGGAAACTGAAAACCTAAATATGGGGGCTGCATTTGCAGGCAGCAAGTACAGTAACTGTAGGCACAGACGGAGAGCGGTTAAGTTTCAACCAGTAAGAAGAAGTTAAAGGTCTGAGTTAAAATGCCTTTTGCAGAAAAATCACATAGCATGCAAACGTGCACAGCTCCTCTACCCTGCAGTCAGTGTGGAATGTAGATTGGTGGGTTGGGTGGGCAAATGTTCCTGGAGCACAACCCCACCTCTCCCAACGATCTGCATCTGTTCAGCCTGTATAGACATGTGCTCAGCTGTGCATTTGTGTGTGTGTGTGTGTGTGTGTGTGTGACTAGTGGTAGCTCAGCTGTGAGTGTGTCATTGTGTGTGTATGAGTAAGGAACAGTAGGCCGAAGTCTGTGTGTGTGTGTGTGTGTGTGTGTTGGTGCAACAGAGGGACTAATGTGACATTCTCCTGCTGCTTCCATCGCCTGGTTCGTACCTCAGCTGTCCCAGTGGGCCGAGGCCAGACAACACACATAGCTCTGGTGTGTGTCTGCACTCTGTGACCCAGGACTGTGTGTGTGTGTGTGTGTGTGTGTGTGTGTGTGTGTGTGTGTGTGTGTGTGTGTGTGTATTGTCCGTTCCAACTTCAAGCAAAACTATGGAGGAGTGAAGTACAGAGGACGCTCTGGAGCGCAGTGGAGACATGAGTTACTGTTCTGGAGTTGGTCAGGTGGATCACAACAGAGCTCACAGTTACATAAAAAAATATTATAACGCAAATGAGTGAGCAAACAAATCATTATATAAGCACTGAGTCCCTTAGGGCAACCCTTAAAAGTTTGTCAAGACATATCAGTCACTGTCATATCCCTAATTACAGGTTAAACAAGTCTTCTGTCACGGAGAATTTACAAGGAAAATGAAGAAAAACTCTAGTTAGGATATTTTTGACACACACCTTTATGGTACAAGCAAATGTGCCTTAAAATATGTAAAGCAAAGTTAAGTAAATATCATGCAAATTTGTCTTCAAACTGTAAGATTAAAGACGTTTTCGAGGCAAAATGTGAAAGTTATACCCAGTAGTTTAGGTAAACTTGGTAAAACAGATAAAATGAAAGGGTTAGTTCACCTGAATTACTAAAAAAAAACATCTTTCCTCATTTACCTCGCTTGGTATCTAGTGATGAGGACAGTTTTGGTTTTATTCTCTTTGGTTGTGACATATCCGCTCTGGATAATCTACAGAACACACTTTCAGCTCTTTTCATAGAGATTGTTGCTTTGGTAAGAAGCTGCTCCAATGAGCACAGGGACATCTCTGTCTTAAACGGTGTAACTGGGACATTGTCTTTAACATGACTATTCAAGTGTTTAAATGCATTTTGTAATACTGTGAGACCCACAAACAAAATTCCATGAGCTTCTATTTTATTGGGTCTGAGGCGGAGATCTCAGACACGTACAATCACATCTTAAAACCTGGACAAATAAAACCAAAACATGGCTAGATACAGCTGCAGTGAGGTGAGAATTATCTTTTTATGTAACTTGGCTGAATTGACCCGTAAAACAAAAAATGGAGCTCTTGTTGTCTTGTTGGCCGGTGATATATTTCAAATGTTGTCTCGTCAAGAAATAACTAATCACATCACTCTATGTGATGTGATTAGAGATGTGATGTGATTAGAGCAACAGGCAGAGAAACACGCATATGTTTACACTTTGAGCCAAACATAGAGCCACAAGCAGGTCAAGATTTCCCAACCTGTACAGTAATCAGAGATGCCCCATCCACCCCCCACCCTCAGACCCACCCCCCTCCTCATCCACCTTCTTGTACACATTCACCACAAGCAGTCATGCTAAGGCTACATATGGTCTGCAGGCTTATACTTGTTGAGTCTTGCTCGTATAAAGGAGAAGAGGAGAGGAGAGGAGAGGACGGACACCCTCTCTCTACCATCTCCCTGTGTGTGATTCAGAGAATAAAAGTCAGTGTGCCAAAAGGACGAAGGAGCTTTAGACCATATGGTCAGAAGGTGACTGGGTTGGTGTCTAATGGGATTGATCTAATCTGCTTTTACATTAATAGAGAAGGAGAGAGAAAGACAGAATCATTTGCATTTAGAAAACAACTTACTGTAAAGTAGTTCACATGATTTTGAGAAGAAGTCGTATAATTGAAAAGGAAAATCTCGAATATAGAATATAGGAGGAACATGGCATTGGTAAAACATGCTCTTTTACATATATATAAACCAATTCCAAAACATTAATGTGCCACAGAGCAAGTAATGTCAGAACAGTACAACTACTGTATGAAGACAGATGAATAGGACAGGACAAAGACACATCTAAGATGATGTTGCATTAAGCTCATCAAAATAAAATCATCTGTCTTCTGTGTTTTACCCGATGTCATAGTCATTGGAATTAACAGGATAATGAGGGCGCTCTGACTTGCGGTAGAAGGAAACTCTGAGCCTCGCCCAGGCTAGTGGGAAATAACGATACCTACGTCATTTTACCATGGAGTGTCCTACTTTCAAAATCAGCTGGCATTAAACACCTGTGTCAACTTCCTGTACACATGCCCAACCACCACTCACCACTCACCACCTCTCTCTCGTATTATTCAGTAGGTGATGTTGCTCAACCGGTTCCTCCTCCTCCTCCTGCTGCTTATATACCTGACTTTTTTTTTCCTCCCCCACGAGACCAGTCTGCAAGTGTAAACATCCATGAATCATCAGTGTTACATGAGATGATCGGTCTATCGTCATTATTACCAGATAGTCATCCTCTTTTCCCACTTTCTTCTTCACAGGAGTATTTCTGGTGGTGCTGTGCATCTGTTCTGTGATCCATCCAGATGGGACACAAGGCGGATAGTTTGGCACATCAGGCACATAATGAGGAGGTGCAAAGTACTTTTAACAGATAGATACTAAAAACAGTTTTGGTGAAAACAAGATAAATATGGCCCGTGGTAGGACACTAGACTAACTCAACTGCAAGCAACCACCTTAAAATATGTGAATGTGGACCTCAGGCTGAGTTAAAGAGTTAATGAACTGCACAGGGTATCAACCAGTGGCAGAACCGTCACAATGGATGCAGGAAATTTCCTAGAGTTACAACACTGAGGACCTGAACTGGAAGTGGCATCACCACTCACCCAACAGACCTGTTTCATATATCACAGCAGGGCAGTCGCAGCTGCAGCTATAACTCAATAATACCAAATACTGTCATAAACAAACCTATACCCATCATTAAATGTACTGGCTGTAGCTGCTCTGGCACCTTTGTAAAAACTACAGAACAAAAGCATCGCTGTAGTAACATATCCTGTCCTAACTAATCATTAAGCGCTGTGTAAGGAAGAGTCAATTGAAGCTGTTGACGTAATACTCTTAGATAATATCTTATGACTAAATAGCTGAAAATCTTTACAAACGCATGTTACACGCTTTGTTGAGCCTGTTCTGTGTTTTTCCATGACTATCATGGAAGGGCATAATAACAAGGCAGTGTCAGTATCACACTCTGCCTTGAAGCTGTGTCACAGGCCACTGACTCACCAGTGTCCCAGTGTTCACCGAATCTGTAACCTTATCACTGACTGAAATCCTGTTCACTTTATAGTGAGTGACTACAGCGACTGAACCGCTGGGCCGTCCGGAGATACACTTTTGTTTCATAACACAGGCCCAAGGTATCACCTGGCAAACACTGGTTACCACTGGTTACAGGAGCTTCAGGTTAGGTGACAAATGAGAATTTACATTCCTTTTCATCTATTGTCTCACTATCTCTGCAGATCTCTCCAGAGAACAGAGCTTTCCCCAGAAATGAAGAGAAAATCAGATTAGAAAAAAAAAAAAAAATCTTTAGGATTCATGGGCAAGGGTTCTTATCTGGCTCTTGGTGGACAGTACTTACTGGATTTTGCAGGTCTTGGAAACTCCGGCCTGTTAAATAGATACATTTCTGCTTTTACAATGTAAGCTAGCCAAACCAGAAATCACCCGACAGCAGCACATTTCAGTTAATAATCATTTTTATTTTCTTTAGAAAAAGAAACTATCACAACTTCATTTGGTTACTGTACAGTTTCTCTTCTCATAGTCACTCAGTCTGATAACAGGTTGTGATTTCATTTCATGCTGGAACACCAAACACCCTCCTACTAACGCACACCACTAGAACAACATGACAGTATACAATTTTCTCTTTTTCCACTTTTTGCTTTTTACATCCTCTGATATTCTGGAGTGAATAGCAATAGAAACCACTTCTATAAAAAATGGAGACAGAGTAGAAATCCCTGACAGTTTCACTGAGAAAACACGGGACAAGAGAAAGAAGTCTTTGAGCGGTGTGGTCCATACCAACATGCACCGGGCGTGTCTGTGTGTGCGTGTCTGTGTGCGCGCGTTTTGGACAGCACCATAATTCACTATATATGTGTAAGTTTAAGAGGTTCCCTGCCCTACATGAGACAGAGTGGGAAAACCGAGAGAGAAAGAGGTGGTGGGGGAGGAGTGAGAATCTAGGTCAGATTGTGGAGCATGCAGACCCCCTTTGCAGACTCACTCGTGTCTGCATTCTCTCGCTCTCAGTGGACAGAACTGCATGCATGTTCATCTATAGTCGGGACAGAGGACTGTAAGTGGAACACAGTTAATATAAGATTAAGGGATGTATCAAGTATGTCTCCCTGAGAAACACGTCTTTCTGCAGTACCATAAAACCCCGCCTTTATCACTGGCCTGTCCTGTCAACTCATCTACACCTCCCCCAGAGAAAAAAAAAAAAAAAAGATCTTGGCTCATATTAAACATACTGCCCTTCATTTTACCCCATGATCCTTCTCGCCCTGCACCATTCTTCCATTAGGATTAATGCGCCACTGCCAACAATCACAGCAGCCAGTTAGGGGCATGGGCAAGTGACATTCATACAAACTTTAACTTTCCAATGCAACTTTCCTGTCAATCACCCCACAGGTGTGTATGTGCAATGACTTGCAGCTCTCCATCGCTCTGCCTCACACAACAGTCTCACGCAAACCAGTTTGTGAAGTACCGACTGTGACGTTGACACCTCTGTGACAGAGTTCGAGTGGAACTACTGTGCCCACCCCCCCACCCCGTTCCACTCAAACGGGGGAGTTGGGGGGAGGAGGGGGCTGTAAATAGGTTGTCCCAGGCCCTCTCAATGTCTCCCACAGTAGCACCACAAAGCTAAAGCACACACACATACTAACGTCACATATTGAGCTGACATGCAAGCACCAGGGTTCAGGAAAGGTAGAAAAAGAGCAAAATTAGAAACATGAGGAAGTGAAGACTTATTGCTAAAAAAATGTTTTCATAATTATTCACTACATAATGCCGATCCCCCCATTACCTGTGTGAAGGCATTTATGTTATATAAATACATGAGGGATAACTTTGTCAGTGTGTCAGGGCCTAAACACTAGAGCATGATTCTTTTTTTTTCTATTAACTGATGTTGGCTGAATAAATCTTTGTTTGCTAACTCTAACCTGATAAGAGTGATCTCTGTAGCCCTTTTCAAGTGTCACTCACATAAACGATTCCCCAGAAAGGGTGGCGTCCTATGAGTGTTAAGAGTGTGAAGTGAGGCAAGTGACAGTGTGCTTGAGTGTTTTTTACTAAAACACAACACTCACGTGACAACACACGCAGATTAAAAACATTTGCTCATTTATGAAGCTGTCCACTCACACAAGGAAGATTTTAAAAAGCATTATCTAAATCAAACCTCATCAGTTGGCTGTATACAGAAACTCCACAGCCGCTCAAGGAAATCCTCTGTATAAAAACCTTTTTTCAGAGTGTTTCTTTTATTGTCTCTCTGTCTGTATTCAGCTAATATTAAAAACCAGGAACTGGGGTGTCGACACCTCTCAGTAAAAAACAAATAAAAGAACAGCCAAACAAGTTTTAAAACCTAGGCTCCTCTTTCCCCTACACTCTGACTCCTCCTGAGAAGTGCAGAGGAGGAGGGAGTGGAGGGAGAGAGGAGATAAGAGGACTCTCTCTCTCTCTCTTTGCCTCCCCCTAAGAGACAAGTTTGGGAAGGACCGTGCGAAGAGGTATGGCCTCCCCTGAATCTACCATCATGTTGCTCCTCAGTTTGTTGTTGGCAGCTGTAGTGCCTAAGCCAGGCCCCCCTTTGGCCAGGATAGAGGGGAAGGAGGTGCTGTGGTGCTCAGGGAGTCGTTTTACTGTGGCCCCTTGACTCTTCTCTGTCCCTGGTAGGGGCTTGGGCAGCCTGCGATACAGCCAAGGGTGCCTGAGGGCCTGGCTAGGGGTGAGACGAGATGAGGGGTCCCAGTCCAAACACTTCTTTATGAAGTCAGTAAAGGTGGGGTCCTCGCAGCCCTTGAGGGCAGCACTCCACTCCTTGCTACCAGGAGGGCCTCTCATCTTGCCACGGCGGGAGCGAGACCCCGTCAGCACAGTGGCCCCCGTGGGCAGGGTGTTGGCTCCGCAGTAGCGAGGGTGGCCTTTGGAGTTGATGAAGTTCTTTGCTCTTTTGGCCTGCTCCAGAACCTTCTGTGGAGGCATGCCCAGCAGCTCCATGACACAGGCCAGCTGGTCACCCTCATCCTCGCCGGGGAACAGGGGGTAGCCAGTCAGCAGCTCTGCCAGTATGCAGCCGAAGCTCCACATATCAATAGGAAGGCCATAACGTGAACCAAGAATCACCTCTGGAGCCCGATAGAAACGGGACTGGATGTAGGTGTACACTCGCTGGTGTTCAAAACAGCTGGAGCCAAAGTCAATCACCTGGTACACACAGGAATAGAGAGATCAGTATGAGTGAACATCAACATTAGATGTACACATGCAGTTTCACAAGACATTCATGAATGTACCAGGTGTCTTACCTTGATGCCGCTACGTCCCTGCTGCTTGAGCAGGATGTTTTCTGGCTTGAGGTCACAGTGGATGATTCTGTGTCTGCTCAGGGCCTCAAGGCACTGCAGGATGGAGTGTGCAAACTTCCTGACCAGTGGCAGGCTGAAGCCCTGGAACTTGTTGCGCTTGATAAGCTCATATAGGTTCATGCTCAGCAGCTCAAAGGTCATGCAGATATGGTTGCGGAACGTGAAGTTTTCAAGCATGTGCACAACATTCATGGTGCCGTTACGATCCTGTTTGCGCAAGTGCTCCAGGATGCGGATCTCCTCCTGCGCCTGCCGGTGGAAACGCTTCTCATTACGCACCATTTTCAGAGCCAGGTGCTGCTGCAGTTTGTGGTCGTATACCTTTGCCACCTGGCCAAAGCTACCCTTACCGATAATCTGAAAAGCCAAAAGAGGGAGATAAAAATTTGGGGTGAGCAAAAAAAAAAAATCAAACATTATTAGCTTTACAGGCACTCGGTGTTATTGTAATAGTCTTTAAACACTTCACAGTATCAAAATATAAATGTGTCTGACCTTGAGAAACTCATAGCGGTAAGCCAGGTGGTCATGGGGTACGTGAATGTAACCGCCCTGCTCATCATCATAGCCACAGTTGTTGTTGCCTCCAGCAACGGCAGGCCTCTTCTTGGCATTGGGTCCCACAAAGTAGATATCTGGGTAGGAGTGGATCTCTGTCTGCTCCAGGGTGGTCAGTTGAGATCGGTACAGTCTCAGAGCCTGGTCAGGAGTGAGTGGGCCACACAGCTTCCCACTGTTCCCTCCACTCCCAACTCCATGTGTGCCGGAGGATTCAGTGGAGGAGCCCTTACTGGATTCAGTGCTGTGGCAAACGAGCAAGTGGTGTTACTGGTGCATCTAAGCATGCTTTGAGAGGTCTCTCTAAGATCCGAAGTTGTCTTTGTGTGTGCATCTTTCTCACCTTTCTACACTGTGCTCCTTGGACAGGCTGGAGACTGGGGCAGGTTTACTGGGCGTATGACCAGTGGTCCCACTGTTCTGAGTGGTTGCTGTAGTTATGGCATTGATCTTTCGATTATTGGTGGCGTCTTCATACAGGTACTTGACCTTCAGCTGGCCACCTCGCACAGTTACCTGATCCCTCATTACAGCCTTGTTACTGACAACCTATAAAGACGAGAGAAAAACAGACAATGGACAAAAAGAAGAAAATTAGAAAATCCACTTGGTAAACACTCCAATGTAGTGTATTCGGTCTTTGAACAGGGTGTAGATGTTGTACTTTATTGTGTAGAAGAAGTGAATATATTAATATTATATATTAGGGTTAGGGTAGAGTTAAGAGAGGATCTCTCTCCGAGTATGTGTTTAACTACAAACTAGTGCTACATTATGTAAAACGGGGCTTTCCTCAAGTCTGCGAGAACTCAAGTGAAAGGTCGCTGAACACAATCATGCACAATACATTCCTTTGTTGGATGGAATTTTATCAATATTTCATATATATATAACAAAACAGAAAATAGAGTAATTGCAATTTTCATGCTCATCTTACAAGCTAAAGTGTGTGTGTGTGTGTGGGGGGGGGGGGGGGGGCAGTGGCTTCCTCTGGATCTATCTATTTACATATCACCACCACACACTAAACGGTACTTCAGTAGAAGTGATTTAAATATGGCCAGAGAAGAAAAGATACCACAGAAAGAGTAATGATTCACAATGAACTCATGATTCACTGTGCAAACAAAGTTAAAATGCAGGAGATCTAATACAAGCTTTTGTTTTGCTACATACAGGATGAAATATTAACTGCTAGCTTCAAAGTCATGGGCAGTAAGCCCCTAGCAGGGATGCAGCTAGCAGTGGATGAACCAGCACAACAGGAATTTCAAGAGAACAACAGGCCCACCTCCAACCAATACACATGCAAAACAACCTATACCCCTGCCTACTTGTTTGTTTGCTAGTTGCTAACAATTTGGTAAAAAAGTATATGTAATCTTTGGCTGAGCATTGCAAAAATTCTTAAACTTCGTGAAGTCCAGCATTTAACTTCTTGAAAGAATTTGAATAGTTATATGGGGTTCAATATGACTGCAAATGGTGGCTAGCCATTGTTACTCAAACCTACCACTCAGTTGTTATAAATTAGCACAAATTTTGAACATATTTGCCCATAAACTTTAAAAGTGTCTGACCGACCTTTGCTTAAGAGGACCTGAAAGGTTAGAAGAGTTTATGGAAAGCTCTAGACTCTTGCTCTCGCCTGCCAGTAAACAGCTTCGTTTCAGCAACCCCAGGAATTCATTCCTCCTCACTCTGTCTCTCCCTCTTTTCTCTCTCGCACAGCGGAAAGAACCTTCCACAAGATTATGGAGCACAAGGGAAATGACAGTCATTAAAGTTAGATTATACTCTTAAACTGTAGAAGCAGTGTGGCTGTTAATAAGACACGCTGACATAAACTCAGCACGGCCTTCCTATATGCAGACACACTGGAGAGGCATATTGACTGAGTCTTTCTGACTGTCTCGCTTTCACATGAACACTTTCATTTTAATGGCAGAGTGGTTTCACCCATCTGAGGGAGGGGCTTAATGTTTTTGTCCTGTGGAGCTCCTGACTTCAAGCTTGTACACACAGCTGGGCAGGTCTATGGCTGAACCCATGTCAGCTGATAAAGACAACACAACATGGAAACATACATTAAAAGTAGGTGTTGACATGTTCTACTGAGAGAGGACTCAGCTTGGGTTGTGTTTGTGTTGTAAGTTTGAGTCCTAAAATAGAGGTGGAATGCAGGATGGGTTTCCATACATGTAACCATATAGTCTAAACTTATTACAACAGCCCTGCTGCTGACCCAGGGTTTCATGCAGCTGTTGTCCCAAGGCTGTGCTACAAACACAGTGAATGTCATTGATTGAGCCCCTTCACCCACACACAAACGCTGGCATAAAAAAAAAAAATCAAAGTTTTCTACATGTGGAGCACCAACTGTGCTGGATTATTGATTGACCGTGCAGGGGGCGCTATCAGAAAAGAAAACATTTTTAAAAGTGGCTAATGATGGGTATAAAAACAAGAGTGTGTAAATCTTCTTTAACAGTGGAGGTGGAGAGTCCTCTGTGTGTGCAAATCTGCATGGTGCAACAGATGGAGAAGAGCTAATCTCTTTGCTGTCAGAGAGAAACTAAGTATGCTTTTCCCTGTCTCTCAAGCGCACGCACACACACGCACGCACACACACCTCAACGCATGCAGGAGACATGCAGACTTTTGTCACACATCAGCAAATCATGCTCATGCAGAGACAGACGTTGGGTAACAGACATAAAATGATCTAGGGTGGTATCAGTTGCAGTGTTGAGCTGGACCAGGAAGTGCTACTACAATATATTTTATTAGTTTGTCCCTTCATCTTACAGAGAACCGGGATGACATCACTTTATTACTCTAATAGAGCACGAGGCAACTCTCTGAGCTCTGTACATGGTGAACTGGGGCGAGTTACTGTCAGTCACATTCAACAGAGGATATTACCTCTGCGAGCGTGACAGAAAATACAAAGGAAGAAGGACAGGACTAGAATAGAAAACTAGGCCTAACCTCTGTACAAGCCCAGTGATAGAGAATTACAAGAGACAGAAGAAGGGGAGGAGGGGGAGAATGTTGATTGGCGATTTTGTTTGTGGGTCACATTTTCAAGCCCAATAAATCTTTACAATATATCAAACCAGCCTTTTTTCCTCTGCTGGTGTGAGAGGACATGGTGTATCATTGTCTGTGTTTGTCCATTTTCTGCCAAAGGGGCTTTCAAGAAAGGCTAACATAGCAGGGAGATACCCCACTAGAGCTTTAACAATCATCTATTTTCAGTATTGGAAAAAAAGAAAACACTAATCGATCTATTAACGTTAAACATGTTGAAATAGACAAATGCCCACCATAAATTGTTACCAGATCTCAAAGGCATGTCCTTGTCTGGCCAACAGCCCAAACAGGTAATCAAAGTTATGAAACTTTAAAAGCAGCAACTATAACTATGAATCCATTGACTAAAGCATATAAACTGCATTTTATCAAAGCATGTATTATATCTGCACATCAAAAATGGTTTATGGCTGGTTCTTCTGTTATTTGTCTGACCAGATGACAATGATCATGTATGAAGCAACTGGAGACCATACAGTTACATAATGTACATTGGTGAATTAACAGCCTGTGAACTGTAAAATGCATTGTTATTAAATGATTTGCATGTTCAAATAACAAATGTCCACAGGCACAAATTGCTGTTTGATCTCTGCATTTACGTAAGCTTGACACAAAATGGCTACTTCACTTCAGCTAATGTGATACAGTCATGGAGAACTGCCCGCTGCAACACACATTCTTGTACTCCCCCCAGGCAGTCTATCAATATTACTCACATGATTACATTATTCTCACTGAATGGTATAAAACTTGACTGAATTACACAGGTTAGAGAAAAAAAGATAAGACAAGAGATAAGCTATTGATGCAGCAAAGCAAGACTGAGGAGAGGAGGAGGAATGCAAATGGGATGAACAGGAAGAGGGCTGAGTGGGGAATATCTCTCTGAGGAACAGGATGTCTGGAGACAGAGTGTGCTTCGGCACAGGAAATAGGGCTTTGCTGGCTTTGTGTGTATGTTTGTGTTTTTGTGTATACTTACTGTGTGTTTGGGCATTGGGGGCAGCCCAGACGGACTGTTTGTATCTGCCTCCTCCTTAAGGATGTGGTCTGTCCTCATGTACGAGTCATAGAGGCCGTCACCGTGGCGTGCTGAGAGGACAAAGATGAACAAATGAATTAGTGTGATAGTGTGGAATCGTCAAATCTGCAACACAAGACACACTCAGGGATAAAAGCAATCTAATCTCACTCCTCAGGGGCAGAAAATCCCTTGTTTGTTCAAACCAGGCAAAGTCTCATTGATTATTTCATCAATCGACCTACCAGTTCCAATAACTACCTTGAGACGCAAACAAATGATTTGGTTCGGCCCAACAAATCCCTAGAGTGAGCCTCAGCAGGACAGCCGACTGCAGACCAGTGGGGATGCATATTGTCTGCCACAACATCCTAACCCACATTTACTGTGAAAAGGCCATTATTAGCAGATACACCATTGAATCTATTGTGTCCAATACATTGTATCCAAGGCCAGGGCTCCGACCTGACCAGCTTAGATAGGGCTTAGGGTCTCAGATCGCTAGCGCTGCAAGTGGTATTATTGGCCTAATGGGGGTAACAGATGCCACTGTGACGACAGCATCTTTCCGTCTGCCCATCTGTCCATTCAGGCCGAGTCATGTAGTGCACACACCAGGTGTGCTCAGAAATAGAGCTCATATGGAAGGATGCGGGTGCCTGTCATTCAATAGTGCTGTGTATGCGTGTTCACCTCTGTGGCATCAAGCCAAGCACCTAATGTGACAAGATACAGACAAGAGTAGATGGATGAGAGGAGCAGTTACTGTAGGAGGAAGCCAGTTACTCAAATGGCAACCCCCCCCCCCCCCCCATCAGCCTGCTGTTCATCTCAACAGTCATTTAATGTAAATAACAAGTTGCCTGTAAAAGCTGCCAGAATAACCGCCGATAGCTTGAAATTAGGTTGTACGCCATTTACGGTTATTGTTTTGGGTTAACTCATAAGCAAAGGGTTGGTGTTCTCTCTAACCAGCCCCTGAGAGTGTTGCAGCCATGTGCAGGTGCGTCAGAGCCCATGTCCCTTGCGCTGGCTCGTCAACAGACCAGCTCCGGGACAGATTAGACCTGCTGCCTGGATACAGACGCATTAGACCTGCACAGCACAGCAAACAGAGGCATTAGGGCTCTACATACACACACACAATATTAGGCAAGCACAGACCCCATTAGCCCTCTGCAAACTCCTAATCACTCAGTGGGGGCTCAGCACTCTCTGTACAGCATCTGACTTTGTCGTCCAGGCAAACTTTCCGGGGACATTTTTTTTTTTTTTAAAGAGTCCAAACTTCTATGTAACCAAACATCCAGCCTACTACGTGCAGCTGGCGCTGAGCTCTCCGCACTGTGAAAATCCGCCTCTGTACAGCAAAGGGTGGAGAACAAGGTTCAAGCAAACAGACATACAGCTAATCATGTGTCATAAAACGTGTCAGTGGGGGTGTAGTGGGGTTTTTTGTCCTCCTCTTCCTGGTATCTCCTTACAGACAATATGTACATTATATAGCATAGGGTATGACTGAGGCTTGAGAGCAATGTAACAAAGATTTAAAAATTACTCGTGCCCCAAAACACAGGACACACAGACAAACAAAACTGAAGTCAGTGCCAATGTACTAATAAAACCATAACAACGATGGCAGTCATGGTGCAAATTACAAAACAGTTGTAAAAGAAGTAGCTGACAGACATGGAGCTTATCAAATCTTCCAAAAACATTCACAGGCACAAGTCTCGTGATTGATAAGGAGTCGCAAAGCAAAAGACAACATGTTTACAACCCGCGTCTTGTGAAATGCCCATGGCAGTGTGACATCAGCTACATCTGTCTGTTCTCCGTCCTCTGAATGATTTAAGCCAGGGGAGCCAAGAGAAAATTTTGTTAATCAGACATTTTAGGCACAAAGTATTTCTGTAAATGCCAAGAGCTGCTTGAGGATGAAACTAATGCCACAACATGACACTTAAAACACTTACTAATTTTTGTACAGTTAAAACAAGTCTGCATTAAACAAAAACAAGGCAAAAATACTTTGACAACGAAGGAAAACAAGAAAACAAAAGCTTCTGACAAAGAATGCAACTCTTTGTTGTGGTTACCTGTTGCTATTGGGCCCTCTGGTTTTCTGCTTATTATCATCATGATTGCAATTAATATGTGATGCCAGCATCCGAAGTGGAAAAAATCCCGAACAAAAAAGTGCAAAACAAA
Source organism: Seriola aureovittata (assembly GCF_021018895.1). NCBI lineage: Eukaryota > Metazoa > Chordata > Actinopteri > Carangiformes > Carangidae > Seriola > Seriola aureovittata. Next base: position 12,874,130 of record NC_079365.1, on the reverse strand, counting down.
GGTTCAAACTAGAGTCACGTAGCAAACTTAGCTAACCTCATTTACAACTTTGCCGTGTTTGCTAATGAGTGGAGTCCCAGTACCTTTGAGCTGCGGTTTCGATTCAACTAACTCAAGTTATTTTCTCCTTGGGGTTACCTAGGTTTTTCTTGGCTTCGTGTGTAATTTATCCTTGTTTTATTAAAACCACCGAGTTGTGAATTCAGTGTGCTACTCTCACACTCGCCCTTGCTGACATGAGCCTTGGAAGCCGTTTGAAAAACCTGAGCAGGCGGTGGGGGTCGTTTCCCTCGGCTAGCTAGCCAGCTAGCTTGCACAGCCACAAAAACACTCGTCCGCCCGAGAGCCGCTCCCTCTGTTAAAAATAGTCTGAGTCCAAATATTACAGCTTGGTGGTCTGACCCGGGTGCCCCTCGCCTTTCTCTGTCGGTGCAGTGAGTCGATCCAGAGCACCATTCCCGTGCTTATTCCCGGTTAGCTGACTTTGTAGCTAGCAAATAGCGATGCTACCACTCGATGGACCCTCAGGATCGTGTCCTCCTTCGGGACAGCTTGGGGCTGCTTTCGCTCGTCTTCGGGGATGGCTAGCCAAAATAGGCTAGCTCGCTAGCTAGACTGATGCCCCATGTTAACTGCAGAAACAACCGGCGCATCCCCTCGCAGGAAAGCTTCACCTGTAGTCAGTGCAATAAAGTGGCAGTGTTTAATCCTTCTTTTCTGCCGTCGGAGTATCTTATTCGACTCAGCTGTGTGTTGTTGCTAAGGGCGTCTTCACTAAGCCTGGAGTCAGCAGGCACACAGAGTAGGGAGGGCGCAGGGCGGCGCTTAGCGTCGAGACAACAAGCAGAAGGGCGCCCCGCAGCGGCCAACAGGAGCACTGCAGAGGAGCCAATATGGATGTACTCAAGGTGCAATAATACACCGTACCTACTGTACTATAAAGCAAGAATTATGTATGAATTTTATTAGGTGCATACACCCAACAAAAAACACTAATGCAGTCTAATACAACAGCCAACCTTATAATGTTCAGTTTATAATATGGTTAATACGTTTACTTATCGGTTGTAAGCAATTAATGAGACCTGACTAATGAATCAAGTCGTTAATAGTCGCTATTTACATTATAAAGCATTAGATTTTCATAGATTTATTATTATCGTTATTATTATTATTATTAACAACATATTATTATAACACCATTAGTTACTAACTTATGAACCTTTTAAAAGTGTTCTTTTTAAGAAAGTGATGCCATATATATATATATATATATTCAGCTGTTTGCACACATGCCAACTATTCTTCATGTTCATGTTTTTCAAAGTGCAAAGCTTGAGACTGAAGGAGCTAGGTAGGACAAACAATTGATTGACTAATAAAGTAGTTGATCAGTATGCAACTATTTTTTTGTGGTTTAACTGTTTAGGTCCTTTTTTATGCAAAAGGGCTAAAGAAAAATTCACTAGTTCTGACTTCTATTTGCTGGTGTTCTTAGTTCTCTATTGTAGTAAATTGAGTATCTTAAGGCTTTCCAGTGCTGGTCAGACAAACAGACAATTTAAGATGTCAGCTTGGCCTTTAGGATATTGTGATGAGCAATTTTTTGACATTTTATAAACTGGACAAAGAGTCAGTTAATCAAGAAAATAATCTGCAGATTAATTGATGATGAAAACATCAGCCCTAGGGCTGGGAAGACCTCTCCTCAGGCCCTCAAAGTGCTGTTGGTCATTCGCTTTGCATACCCTGTGAGGAAAGCTGAACCGTAGATTGAAACTGGAGAGGATATGCCGATCTATACAGGTCTAGATATAGTTAGGGGCAGGGCAGAGGACAGACGAAGTGAGACCAGGCAGGCATGAGCAGGGGAACAGGCTAAATTCAGACAGTGATACATGCTGGGCAGAGGGTGATGCTAATCTTAGCTCTTTCTCAGAGGTGAGAAGAGGGGCCTGTCTATATTTGCTGCCATAAATAAGCATACTGACACAGTTTTAGGTGGTCCTCTGGGCAGCAGCCAGCCATTAAGGCCAGCTCGGCCATGCAGCTTATTCTTAGATGGTGCTGCATAAAGAGAGTAGGTGGACAATGCCTAAAAATTGATCTGCTTATTGCATTTTCCTTTCAAAGTAGAGTTCAAGGTATAAGTGTGTGAATTCTAATCACAACCAGTAAATTTACAACCACAGCATGAAACAGGACCAGGTGCAAAGCTACCTATAGGTCCTTGTGGAGGTTGGGGGCTGTAGCTGTATTTGGTCTGAGTGTCTGTGACAGACACGGACACCTGTGGGTTTATTGGTCTAGCAGCTTATTTTGAATGCCCTTTGAAAACAGAATCAGACTAAAAACAGTGATATCAGGATAAGAATTGAAGAAACTGTGAGTGTCACAGCAAAACCTAAATGCCTTATCATGTGTAGCATATCAGAGCATATGAGAACAAAATCACAACCACCTCTATTTGGGTATTAACACGCATGTCTTACCATCTGCATGGTGACTATTGCACTTACAGTTCAGATGAAGTATTGCCACCTGCTGGTGAGTTGAAAGCAATACAAGTTGGTGTAGAAAAGGAGACGAGAGACTCGGCACTTCCTACTTAGGTCATGTTTGGACAACACCCAAACAGTGGTGGAGATCAGTCCCTCTTAAGAAAAGCAAACAAATAAATAAATCTTATTCAACCAGCACTTAAATCCTGATTCTACTGTCTTCAATATCATGATGACATGCACATTGTAACTGTAATAAAAGTTAATGATATTATTTAATTTTCATTTATTTATTTTTAAAGACAACACACTTGAATCAATATTTCTGTAATGACTAGTTTGTTAAAGTAACTGAGAGGCATCTCTCTGGGCTTTCCTCTTGGATACAGTCTGCAGTTTATAACTTTCTGAGAATGACAGTTTCTGTGTGTGAAAATATTTTGTGTGATGTGATAGGCCATTCTGTGCCTCATGATGTACAGAGAAATACTGAAATATGAGACAATTAAAAATACAAAACTAAAAATCCTCTCACTGCCATAACTTCAAGTAATGTTTTCTAGTGCTGTAAGGCCTTAAGTGAAACCATGTACCTGAACACATGAGAAAATATAGACGTTTTCAATAAAGGGACGACCTTTTTATTTCATTTTGAAGTTCTGTACAGTTCTACTGGTATATTTATACACACCTCTTCAAATAAAACAAAATAAATTGCAAAAAAAGCATTAAGTCTCAACATCCTTCACATAATATCATGTGGATGGTGTGAACCATGAAATAAATAACACGCACGCACGCATACACACTCACGCACAGAGGGTTTGCTGGACAGACACATGAATGATAAGAATAGGGGACAGAAGAAAAGATACAACACCACCCAAGAAACGCATGCAAAAACACCCATACGTACACTCAGGCACCTGTGTGTTGAAACACACCTTACATAAATACACGGGGGCACGCGAAACAAAAGGCACTGCCAGCAGGAACAGCTTGGGCTTTGGGTGGTGATGTTAGAAAATTAACAGGTTTGGGTTTACTGAGAAGCATGTGCTTATGGACAATAGGCCTCATTTATCAGTATGTACATGGAATAAATGAAGAAACATAAGGATGTGTGAAAGTTTTTTTTTTTAAATGATTAAATGCATTTGTTTTATGATATATGCATGCCAAATACTGTTTCCAACACAACCTCATTTGCAGTTGTAATGTGTTATATTAAATGTGCACTCAGTGTATTTGATACTTGATAAGTGAGGCCCAATCAGGGAGCGCTGATTACACACAGACTCTTACTATAAAACGCTATTCACATTTTCCTCACTGCCCTAGAAGAGCGTGCGCACAGACACACACACACACACACACACGCACGCACGCACGCACGCACGCACGCGTACGCACGCACGCACGCACATACACACACACACACACGCACGCACGCACGCACGCACGCACACACACACACACCAGTAGGAATGATACCAAAAGAATATTAATATTTGTAATAACAACAAAGTTAAACCTTGTCACTCTTTTTCCAGTGTCTACATAATACATATGCATTGCAAACACATCATTGGTACATCATAGCGATTATCATGAATTTTATATATTTTCTGTTTCTTCTTTTTTTGGGTGGAAGGTGGGGAGATAAAAGAAAACAAAAACAGAAATGCATGCCCAGCCCCAGAGGTGTGGGCCATTCAGTGTGACCTGCATCAATATGTGCAAAACAGAAGCTGGTTTAATTTTTACATACACCACCTTCAATTTAAACTTCCAAATGTCTCTTTTCCCTTTAAAATAGTCTAAAAACAGATCTGTCCCTCTTAAAGCTTTGGTGTAAAAAACAAAACAAAAAGAAAGCCCTCTCACATTCAAATGCAACCCATATACCATAGGTGAATTGCTTCCCTCAATAGGCTTTATTTGCATGTAGAGTTCATGCACAGTTGGTTAGATCGCGATTTAAGGTGGGAAAAATGGGAATGAAATCACAGTTATCATCTGAGAAGAGGTTAGGATTGTGTGTTTGTTTGGAGAAGCAAGGAGAGAGGTGGTAACTGGGTCGGATTGAAGCTCTCTCTGTCGAGTGAGTTGCCTGACAGCATCATCACACTAGTCTATCATTTGGCGTTTAAATGGGCGAATAAGAACAGATAAAAGTGTTCTAAAATAGGGTGGGAAAGGTGGAAGAGGGTTTTCTTTCCTCCTTTAAGTTCTTTCTTTGCTCAACACATGCTCCCTGAGAAAAATCAGAGAATGGATCTCACTTTTTTGCTTTCTTGTCCTTCCACTCCTTCTTGTTCTAAGCACTTAAAACAAACCCAGCCTTCTGCTTCCTGCCATTACTTCAGGAGAAGCACCGATAGCCAGTGCTTCAGCCCTGTCCCTAGACACCTCTCTCACTAATTCACACGCGTTATATTCCAGCAACAAAAATAAAACATCTGGTGATAAACCTATACATCAAGTCCAAGGGAAAAAAGAGAAAAAGAAACACACAGTATGATTGTCCTTCCATCCCAAAGAGATGCAGAAAAAAGTAATCATGCCTTCTGTTTCTATTCTAACTCTATGTGCAGGGGGATGAGCTGAAAGAGACTCATGCATAAGTAACACTTGCAGTAGCAGCAGCAGCAGTAGCAGAAGAAGACGGAATCTTTAAAAACACCATTGATTCACATCAGTCCCAAATGAGATCTCAAGTTGGAGTTTCAGATCTTTCTGTGTGTGTCCTTGGCAATGAAAACGCTACTTGTCCAATCAGTTAGCGGACCACACACCCTGTAGCCTTTCACGCCGCTTTCAACCCCTGATTCTCTCCTCAGGGAGTGGACGTATGGATGGTGGGGTGGGGTTGGGGTGGGAGTGGGGTCTTGTTTGTGTCCTGAGAAAGGGTATGCATCTGTGTGTGGATGTACAGTGTGTTTGTGTGTATATGTGGAGGGTGGAGACAAGTTCAGCTCTGGCTCCAGTCTCTGAATAGATCATGGGGTCTGGAGGGGTCAGTGTTCAGAGGGGCAGTCTCTCCCTGGGTTGAGGTCATAAGGTAACAGGTGAGGGGTCAGGGGTCATGTTGTTGTAGGGCCTGCTGTAGTTTCTGTCGGTACATGGTATATTTTTGCTTCACTGCCCGCACGCGCTCCGCCTCCTCTTTCTCCAGGATTACCAGGAAGTTTTGTAGCTCAGGGACAGAGAATGCATGCCACTGTTACAGGAAGAGAGAAAACGAGAGGAACAGATTAATAGGCTATTGCAGATTATTATTTTATAAATGTTTCCCAAAACAGCCAATTGCCTTCTACAGATACACAGTATCTTCCTGCAAATCGTAAGTGTGTGTATATGTGTGTTTGCGTATGTTTCCGTGCTTTCTCACCTCCACCTCTCCAGTCTCGTTTTCCTTGAGGACAAAGCTGAGTTGTTGTGGGTCAGGCCCGGCAATCAACCTCAGAAGAAGAGGACGCTCAGGCAGAGGAAGCTTCTGAAACAGATCTGCACACGAAAAGAAAAACAAGATTATTCAATGCTGTTTACTTGAATTCTGAAGATGAGCTGGTTACCAGGTGTCATTTCCTCACCCTGCCCGTCGCGGTGTGTCTGCCTGTACAATGCAAACTTGCGGGGATTGTCCAACACCATGAACTTCTTCAGCAAGCCCTGGATGACCTCTCTGGTGGTGGTCAGAGAGCTGATGTGGAGTTGCTTCACACATTCGCGTGGTATGTAGAAGGATGATCTCTTTTCACTCTGCTCGCAGTCCGTCCCCTCCTGATCCTCTGAGCCCGACAAATCCACAGCGGGGACTGTGACTGGTCGACTGAGCCTCAGGTGGACCTTAATGAAACCTGTGTAGGATCCGTCCGAAGCCTGGAAAAGAGGGAGATATATAAGGACACAGTAAGAGAGTGGAGGCACATTTTAGTGTTTGTTTGCACTATAGCAGGGATAGAGAGCAGTATTGTATGTGGTTCTCTAAAGAAATCTTTTGTCTTTCAGACATGAAAGTGCTATCGATCTTCTCATCTACAGTAAGTAGTAATGAAAAAGTGTATTTCTTAGAATATTTCTATTTCTTTAAAGTCACAACAACATGGAAACTGTTTTTGTTTTTTCATTTTTTTCTCCTTTGCCAGTGCCCAAGTTATTACATATATAATAATTACAACATATATATATATAATTAGCAGAACATATACGTATAATTAGCAACAAAAAACAACAAATATAAAAATCAATTTTCTTCTCTATTGTAGAACAGTTACTTTATGTCATGAAATCATGCATCTTTAATGGTTATTTCACAGTTAAATCACTTAAATTCACTTTACGCCATGTTATTCTTTTCTCTTTCTAATCAATTTCCTACTTTTGGTCTAACATTTGTATGATTACTTTGTCCAAGCTGAACTTCCTGTTCTTATTGTCTAAAGTAAGAAAGAAAGGAAGTTCTAAAAGTCCACTTTCATTGTTGGTCTGACATTAAACAGTACGTTCACCAGCTCCAAAAAGTTCTCAAAACTCACCAGTTTCATGCCATTTTCAGTGACTTGAGAGTTATACGCTTTTATCCTGGTCTGCACCTCTTTCTCTGACAGGTCTTTTGTCCCTCTGGCCTCCTCCTCTTTCGTCTCATTCTGCTGTAGCATGAAAGAAAGAGAAAATGTCAGCCTTGCAATATTAGAGTACTAGTTTGTTTTATTTTTACCAGCAGATGGTGCTAAGTCCTGTAAAAAACAAATGGTTTATCTTGCTTTGCTCAAGTTTATGAATAGATATCTGAACACACCAGAGTCAAGTTAACTGAATCCGCCCTGCACCAATTTAAAAAAAAAAAAAAAAGTGGAGTGACTGATTCGCAGGCATGTTGGTCATCACATTTAGTTGAAAAAGACTAAACAGCATCTAGGCTTCCTGCTTTGTGTGGCCTCTCTCAACAACAATATCTCTTAACAACCTCTAAAGATAACACTTCCCTTTTCCATCCTCCGTTCTCAGAAAGAAAAGCTACTGCCCTGATTTTAGGAAATGAGGATTCTCATTGACACTTCACTCGCTCTTCCTTCTCAATTCTGCAGCTCTACATGGGGACAGGAAATATTGTGAATGGAGCAAATCACACATTCAGCATCACAGTCTCTCTCTCTCTCACAGTTACTCATTTCCCTCTGTGACTAGGAGAGAGAGAGAGAAAGAGAGAGAGAGAGAGAGAGAGAGAGAGAGAGAGAGGGAGAGAGAGAGAGAGAGAGGGAAGAAGCAATGAAAGGAGGAAGGGAGGGAAGAAGTGAGGAGAGGGTGTCATGAAGGGGGAGGCAGTGAAAGAAGCGAGTAAGGGGTAAGGACTGATGAAAGAGTGGCTGCTGAGCCAGCCTTAGCAACACAGAGTTTGACTAGGTTATTTATAGTACAGTGGGATGCATCCTCTCTATCTCACAATAGCTTTTTTTCCCCCATTCTCCTGTTTGTGTGCATTTTCTGGGGCAGAGACAGAGAGAGAGACAGAGAGAGAGAGAGATAGGGTGTGTGTGTTTGAGAGAGAGAGAGAGCGAATGCAGGGCAGGAATGGTTTTCTGTAGGGGAGTCCTCAGGTTGTGTGATGAAGTCACTGTTTCATTCAATACAGATGCAGTGTACACACACTGCAAGTGCATGCGTTTCTCTGTGTGCTCAAGCGTATAGATTGAGGCACATTGTGGAAATAAACTACACACACACACATACACACACAGAGCACGAGTGTAGCTTCGCTCATCCTGGAGGACAGTCAGCAAAAAGAGGAGATAACATTATAACATTTGAAATTCAAGGCTGGCGTTCGGAAATATGTGTCCGTTTGTGAAGAGAAACAATCTGGAACATGGGGATTTTGCTGATCACATAACTCATTCATGTTGTTGCAGCCTTTATCTCTCTTCAACACTTATCATCAGCCACTCCTCTGTGCAATGTAGTCCTGCTATCATGGTAAATACTCACACTGCAGTGAAACAGCAGTGAGAGAAGCTGATGCTATTATGGTTACTGCATGTCACAAATAATTGCCTTCTAATTAGGACAAAAACCAGATTTAAATGTAAGAGTTATCAGGCCTGGTTCTGTATCTGTGCACGCAAGATCTAATCACATTGATATATGAATAAAATGAAAAGCCACACATTTAATGAAACTCTGTTGGATAAACAAGTGTGAATGGTGGAATCTAGGGTTAAGAAAAGAATCTGAGGGACATGGAGGAGTTGTGGAGGAGACTTGTATCTAAAATTCCTCCCAGTCTAAATCAACAAAGTGGAAAGAACCTTGCAGGAATTCCTGCGTTTGTATGCAAGTTTCTAAATGTATCAGAGGCAGTGCCCTGCCCTCCCTTTCTGCATACCAGTGAGAGTGGTCAGAGGACAATAGAGAGGGACAATAGTGCAGTTTCCGCCCCTGAGAGTTCCACAAAGTCCTGGGACACTGCCCTGAATGGACCTGGTCATGATGAGGGGGCCAATGACCGGCAAGACACAGAAACAGAGAGATGTGAAGAGGCTCGAGATGTCTGCACTGTGGTTACTAGAAAACTACTAGGACTCTGGGGGGACTTCCTAGGTTTTCTTTTCACTCATTAGTATACACTGGGTGATACAGTAGCTATGAATATGCAAAGTAATACCACTGACCTTATGGTTTGCTAGCACATTCATAGATATACTAACACTATATCATTGATTCAGTGTGAGTGATGCAGCCAGGTTAATCTTCTGAAATATTCTTGGTACTTTACAGTCTTTGAGACTACATGTATAGTCTTCCATTGCCCACTGTGCTCACACCATGCGTTTATTTTATGATAATTTGTCCAAGATTTTCCAATCTCATACGCAAAACGGTCACATTTTGCTGAATGGCATTTTAACATTTTATCTATTCGCTATTCATCTTTAGTTTTCTTACGAGTTCTTGTTTTTGCACTTTTGAGCTCACACTTTATTGCTATCTTTTGTGTTAGTTTACTTCAAAATACACGGTGGCATTGAGCTCCACAGAAACAATGTAACTTAACTACAAATATTTAGTTTATACTGAATGAATATGACAATGAAAGGTCAATTTGATCCATTAACTTCTGGCTGTAACAATTGCCTGATAACAGCCTTGATAATAACAATAATGTTGCAGGTGAAATAGGCTGGACCAGACCATGCTTTCCAGTTTAATGGTGTCATTCAGGAAGATGCTAGGCATCTTAAATGTGTAAGATATCTAGGACTGTTACATAAGGGTCCCACACACACACACACACACACACACACACACACACACACACACATGTATACATGCCATCTAGATACACATAACCCTCAGGGTGACAATGGAAAAGTGTTGATGCTCTCACTCTGATGAGATCAGACAAGAGAGGTCATGTGACTGCTTGAAATGTCACTGTAAAGTACTTAGTGTTAAAACCTTGTGACAAACCTGTCTGTGCATGTGTGTGTTTCACCTGATCACCTTTTCCTTAACCTGAACCTGCTCTTGACTTTGTCAGTCAAACCTGTACCTGTGTGTTTGTGTGTGTGTGTGTGTGTGTGTGTGTGTGTGTGTGTGTGTGTGTGTGTGTGTGTGTGTGTGTGTGCCATTGACATCATGATCTTCAGCAAACACTAGACTCTTGGATCTATTACAACTGGCCTGTAAGTCAGAGGACATGATGAGCTCTGCCAGAATTAATCTAGCAACAGTCAAATAATAAAAGCCAAAAAGATGTGGACAGAATTCAACAATCACACATCAACATGCACACCACACACACACACACACACACACACACACTGCTAACAGCATGTGCTAGCATAACGCCTTTACTGGGTCAAGTGTTGAGAAGAAGAGGCACGATTGAGAACACACACGCTGATTCTATTTCACAGTTCAGAGACTGCTGCATGCCAGCACTGCCAGCAGGACACACATACAAGTGTACACACACACCAAACACACACATGCATACACAACAGTGAAAATATTCAAACAATTTGCCTATTTAAAATGAGCGTAGTACACTGTATAATACAAGATCACAAGTACAGGTCCTGCATTCAAAGTTTCATATACCTGTGAAACATAAGTCATTATCAAAAGTAAGTGTACTCTTAATAAAGAATAAAGCATCAATTCAGCAACTTATTTACTATAGTGTTGCCAAGCAGAGTTATGCATCATGTTTTAGAGTTTATAATATGTTTTGTACAAACAATCTATATCTGTGACATAACTAACTATTCCCAAAAAAAAGCAGTGGAGTAAATATATCATATTTGCACCTGAACTGTGGTGGTATGGAGGTGTAAAGTTGTACAAAATAGAAATATTCATGTTAAGTATCCCTACTTCAAAACGGCACAGTACATGATAAGTACTGTGCATAAGACAGCGACAAAACTGCACAAACCCCTACGCTCTACAGTGGTACACCCACGTATGTGCACGCACGCACACACCCACGCGCACACACCCACGCACACACACACACACACACACACACACACACACACACACACACACACACACATATATACACAAGACACATAAAAGCTGGCTGGCTTATCTGGAGCAAAAGGCTCAGCTCTGGAAATAATTCATAAAGAAAAGAAGATCTGACCTCCCCTTCCACTGTTTGATGAATGTAAATATCTCCCCATGTGTCTGTGTACATAAATGCATGGATGGAAAAAGACTTAACACATTGACACATATTGAATGCCTGTACAAAAAAAAACACGATGTCTGTATTCACAGGATGCCACACAGATCTTTGCATATCTCATTTCCATATTCAAACACAGGAAAGTCGAGGGCTCTTTCTGGGAAAATGCAGCACACCACAGGGCTACTTTGGGTGCCTACAATTACTATTGTCGATGTAGAGCAATTCTCTCTCATGTTCACTGGCTAATAGTCCAGCTTTATTGTTTTTCACACCATATTTATCTGGCTGTGTGGTGCCAGAGAAATCAGTCGCCATCAGCTGGCAGCCTCTGCGCTGACAGCCCAGACAAGCTAACCCCAATACCCTTGTGTCTCAGCATGGCAGCAATCCTAACTCCACGCGCTGACAACACAGCTGGTCAATTATTCAGAGATTATACCTTCTCCAAGTCAGACACCAAAAGCACTGCCAGGATAAGGACAGTAAGAATATAATGGGGCAGAATATGTTTTGCATGAGTGAAAATGTCTGTGTAGAATTCCATCTCCAGGTTTATTGTGCAGCCAGAAACACAGTCTCACTCTTCTCTCCTTCTTTTGCTTTAGAAAATCAATCAATCACCTAATGTGCATCAAGACCCAACGACAAACAAGCAGCACCTGACACCCTGCAGAGCCAGCAGCGTACAGTGTATACTGTAGTTAGAGGCCTGTATATGACACACTTCTGTGTGAAGTATTTGAATGTACAGTAGACCAAAACAAATTCTCAGGAAGTGCTCAGAGGGAGCCAACAAAACCATGAGTTGCTATGGTAACTAGGAAAATGGTTTTGCTACAGTGGGTAAGTAGTTGTCCTGCATACACACACACACACACACACACTCTCTCTCTCGTTCAAGTGCAAAAGTACTTGCTTTGTTTCTACGGAAACCTCTCCCACGCAGCGTAGAGAAGAAGCCTCTATGGAATCTGTAAGCTAACATCGTTAGCTCAGTATTTCTGCTAAAACACAGCACACACTTGAGCTCTGTCGACTGCTGCAGGATGAAACCACCCTGCAGTACGTCTTCAGTCTCCAAACAGTGTTTTCAGACTGTGATGCTAAATCTATGCTAGCCATTCACATGATAAACGAGCTGCCAAAAGGCATCAAGGCTGATGAACAAGGCTGACAGGACGACAGATCAATGTTGCACAACACATGGCTGACAGTAACCCCTTCCTACACTCTCACATACATTCACACACACCTAGAGGCCTACTTAAGCATGCACAAACACTACCACTTCCTCTCCACACTTCTGCTTTTTTGGGTGTATGTTTTTGATATAAATGGCAGTTTGATTCCCAGCCCAACTAAAACATCAACCATCTGACCCATCTGAGCTTGTCTAACTCTCACAATCTCATCTATCAGTGTTAATCTGATTCTGTACCTTCGGCGCAGGCCTGGGCTTGCGGAAGAACGAGGTCTTGGCTGTGAAGAAATTGAAGTCTTCGCACTCATCGTCCAGGCTGCAGTACCCGCTGCTCATACTGTTACTGCTGGTCATGGGGGAGGTCAGCACTGTATTGACAGTCATGGAGAGGTCCAGAGATGGGCACCGGCACAAGAACAGCACCACAGCAGCACGTTGGCGGCTTGAGGAAGTGCTGGTTTATCTCGAAAGGCAGGGCTGATGTGACACTCAGCCACAATCAGAGTCTACAAGCATCTAACTGTTCTTTACTCATCCAAGAAACGTCAGTGCTCCTCTGCTGATGCATCCAGGGAGCTGAAGTCCCACCTGTGAGGGTGAGACAGGTGAACTCGGCTCAGATTCGGCGCTTTGCCTGCCACCGGAGAGGGGACCAGGAAATTCGAGAGCAAGCACAGACGTGTCACTTCCTCCTGACGTGTGTCTGCGCGTTTGTGTGTGTGGGCTCTGACACCAGTGTCACAAACACGTACAGACCATACAGTATGTGCACCTGGTCATTTGCAGCTAAACATACACATATGTACACACTCTTACACAACAACTAACTGTGTCACATAAACACACGCACACATAGGCACACACTGGTGTCACGGAGTCGGTTTACAGGTTGGTTTCAAGTTAACCCCGCTCACCTGAGAGCACCTGTTATACCCGCAAACTAACACTCGTAAAAGCATGCACGCAATACCACATCCTGCTTTGATCTCGCTCTGTGTCTCGGTGAGGAGCCACTACAGTGCTGTAGGTTCAGTTCAAGTCCTGGTTGCAGCAGCAGCTCAATTATCCTGTCGTTTATGTGTGTGAGCATCCATCCCTCTCTTGAGTCCAGAGTCAACAGTAGCAGAACATCTCTTGGCTGCAGCTACAAGACGTTCACAGACCATATACCACCTCCTCTCTCCTCTTCTCTCCGTTGCTTTGGCAATACTACCAGAGAGACGGATGCCTCCCACTCAGCCTCTCTCGATTTCTTACTCCCTCCTTCTCCTCTCTCTCTCTCTCTCTCTCTCTGTCTGTCTTTGTGCCCGCTTTGCTCGCTCACTCTCTTGCAGTCTTGCTCAACCATCTGTGGTTGAGTGTGTTATCAGCCTGCAAGCACCCTCCCCCTTCTCCCTCCACTCTCTCTCTTCCTGCAAACGACTGCACCCTGCAGAGCACAGCCACTTCCTCTTACACAGAGAGAGAGAGACAGAGAGAGAGAGAAAGAGACAGAGAGAGAGAGAGAGAGAAATAGAGAGAGAGAGAGAGAGAGATAGGCATGGTTAAAAAGAAAGAGAAATGATGCTGAGTGAGAGATATGAAGCCTTGCAGCTCCTGTTTTACATACGTAAGAGCAACGGTGACAGGAAGCAGCTCAGAGGCTGAAGAAGATGGCTGCTTTGCTACTGACATTATAATGAAGCATGCAAAGGAATAGAAACCACTACAACCACTGTAAACATGTAGCACTTTTATGTACGTTTATGTAGGAACACAAAATAATTAGTACTTGCTCATCAACAACCAAATCAATCGGGGAAAGATAGGGTATAACAAAACTGAGAAGCAGCTGCACTACCAACGCTGAGTTGTTGGTGGAGGGGTGGGCTCACAGTGCTTAAAGTGAGATTAAGAAAATAATGAATGATTACCATCAGGATAGGGATTACTGTGACCTCTAACCCTCCACTGACCCTACATCTGCCCTCTGACTCTGGCAGTGACTCTCTTGTCAAAAAGCAGCTAATGCTGCTGCCACTGTTGAGATTGAACGCGCATGTGAGCGTCTGTCTGCACATGCTGTTTCTGTGTGTTGTAATATGATTTTGAAAATCTACTCAGGCATGATTATAGGAAAGCCTATATGCTGCTGGAGAGCTGCAGCAGACAGGGACAGTGTGTCACCTTTTCATCGGGTGTCTTTCTGTCAGGTTTGAGTCAGCCGAAGACTGATTACCTGCAGCTTTCCCCCTTGCTTCCATCAGTGTAATCACTATGGGAGAAGGCAGCGTGCAGGGGGTGGGATGCTACACACAAACACACACACATGCATACTGAACAACACCTGCTGGTTTTTAGTCGATGAAGCCTGGACAGTCTACCACATGTGTATTGTGACTGCGGCAGTGTCTGTGTGTATTGGGGGGGGGGGAAGGGATCAATTTCTGCTGATGCACAGACAATAAGGACCTGTAAAGACAGAGGAGAAAGAACACACAACTACACACACACACACACACACACACACACACACACACACACACACACATTCAGAGCTGCAACTATAAAACAGAGGGGAAGAAAGGGGGACTGCAGGAAATGAACTTTCATCTCTCCTCTTGTCTGCAGTACTGGAGAGTGTGGAGAGAGACAGGCCTTAGTCACAGAGAGTTCACATACCTCCAAGACAGACATCATCAATGCTCACTTAACTCTAAAAAAACTGACTCATTATTTTGTTCCAGTAGATTTTGTATATTCAAAGAAATGGCAATGGTTTTTGAGCAGTCCCTGCCTGGCCACAAACAACCGAACACATGTTTGGTAAAAGACATTTGGTAAAATTTTATGCTATTTATCTTCCTCCTCCTCACTCGCTCCTGTTCTCACCATCTCCATCAGCGTGTTTCAGAGCAGCATGATTGTGTATATTTGTTCACGCTCTCTAGAAGCGGAGTAGTACCTGGCACACTACCAGGGGTCTAATTCTGTGTTATCTGCCCCCTGAGCATAGAGTAGCTGCCAACATTCTGCTGCAGGCCTGCAGGGTTATCCAGATTTCTCTCGTGCATGACATGTGAATCTGTATATATATATTTGTGTATGTGTGTGTGTGTGTGTGTGTGTGTGTGTGTGTGTGTGGACCACATTGCGTGGGTGACTGAGGCTGGGATGCCAAGAGCAGTATGCAGGCTTACGCTCTCTCTGATTCCTGTACACACACAAAGAGTGGGTGCACATAATTACTGTATCACTGGATATCCTGTGGCTTGTACTGTACGCAAGTATGAAAGCTCAAATGATAGATTTTGAGTTTAAGTTGGTTCCAAACATTACAATAATGGATAACTAAATATATTCCACTAGGATACAAAAACATCTGAGAACAGCTAATAGCTAATAGAGCTATGCAAAAATAAAGACAGCAATTGTACAGCGGGGAGATGACAGAGAGACTTCAAACAGAAAGATGAGAGCCAGAGAGCAGGCAGGAGAGAGGGAGGGACATGAGATGCTGACGTTACGTAGCAGATTCTGTCCTGAGAACATTCTGTGACCACAAAAAGCAAATGAGCGCATGTATAAATTTATAAGCAGACAGCTGAGGAGTTGGGGCAGCTTGTTGTGAAAGAGGAGGATGGTTATGTAAAAGTGTAGGCTTGAGGAGATGCTGCAGAATGAACCCTGACATTACCCAATCCTGACTCATGCGCACTTCTGCACGGGTTTGCAAGTGCTTGCATTTCGTGAGCAGCCGAAAAATGCCAGACATACCCTAAAGCCCCCCCACCCCACCCACCCACACACACACACACACACACACACACACACTTTTACTAATGTAATATTCCTTGTCTTTGAAATGCTCACCTTGTGCTGAGGAGCTGTGGGAGAGGAGTTGCTTCTGGGAGATGGAGTTTTTTCAGGCTGTCTGTCCTTCTGGTTACAGTCCAACTGGACCTGGCTCTGACACTCCAGGTGACAGGTGTAGCTGCAGTCTGATGAACACAAGAACACACACTGATCAGAGAGAAGAGCACACACAGTTTGACAGAACCAGTCACTGAAAAGTCATGAAACCCTGATCTAACATTGTAGCCTGCACTCCTCTGCTGTATTATCTCCCAGAGTGCAATGCAGATCAGTCACCTGTAAGTGTGTAAGTCAGAATTTTGACTTGAAACACCAAACATGAACAGTCACGCAAACGTTCCCTTTACACAGAAAACTAGTGCCATCTAGTGGCTAATGTCAGACTCACACCCTCAGACAGTATTCCTTAATGAAACATAGTACAGTACACGCATGTGTGTGTGTGTGTGTGTGTGTGTAGAGTGATTTAGAAAATTATTTCATTTTTTGAAAAAGAAAAAAAAAATCTACAGAAACCTGCACACATACGAAACATCTATCCACATATTGTTATAATAAGGGAAAATAGCCCAACAATTCAAATACATCAATCAAGCAACTTAAACTACAAATTACACCTCTGAGATCAACGTCTCTTTTACCCATCAGATGGCAGGAAATACTCTGCTAAGTACATCTATCATAAAATAAATATCATATCCCCTTGTGCAAACACATTACACTGTTTATAATGGACATACTGTACAAGGTGCAGCAAAGAACTTAATGGAAAGAAACACATTGTGTAAAACAAGACATAATGTATTTTAATAATGGATGTGCATTCTTAAACATTCAAGGCCAACAAACTGTAACGGTATAGCAGCCGTGGCGTGGTCAACTCCCACCATACTGCTCAGTCAAAAAAACAGATTAGATGTAGGTACTTCCCCCAGAACTTCCCCAAATAGTCCACTGCTGTTCTTTAATTTTTAGTTGGTTCCACATATGACAGACTGGGCTTGTTTATACCTTGCAGACTTTATCGTGGTCAGAGGCTTTTCCATAGCCTCGCATCTCACTTCTCCTCAGTTGGTGAGGTAATCCATGCTAAAGAAAACTGGATGGGCAAAGGGAGGGCTGTAGTTTTGGGAAATTCTGAGTCAGATCCTTTTTATGGTCCTCAAGCAGGAAGCGTCTTAAATAAAACACTGTATTCTACATGCAATCGGCAAGATTGCATAAAAACATAAAACTGTTTAGACAAGATTTTGTTTACATATAAATAAACGGATAAATATAGATATTTGCTCATAAGAAACATATCGTTTTCTGGTGCACCTCTTTGTTGCTACGGTCAGAATAAGCTGAGCTAAGCCCTGGCTGTTTGTCTGTCTGCTGATATTAATGGCTCTGTGTGTATCCTGCTAAGAGAAAGGACACCACTGCATCTCTCACACTCAACATCAGCACCGTAACCACGGCAACAAGCTTCTTGATGACCACTGTGGAAAGAGCTGTGGTAGAATCTTCATGTTATTAATCAGCGCTAAATCTCAGGCTGATTACCAAATACCTGGAATTAAAGGTGTCTTTAAAGCAGCTTGTTCAGAAATTAAGTGCTCTGTGTATTTTCCAAAAGGAGGAGAGACAGGAGACAGGATAGGGCTTACTGACAGGAGAGAAATGTCTAGCAGAGAGGAAAGGTCCGATAAAGGATATTTTGCACGTGACAGTTCAGAAGTCGCTGCATTAAGAGAGGGAGACAGGCGTAAGTGTGTGTGTGGGTGTGTGACAGAGACAGGTTGGCAGAGAGACAGGGTGAAAGGGAAGGGCCACGAAGCCTCGCTGACAGTAGGGATGTGTCGAGGAAAGAGGAGAGTTCAGATAAAGGATACTCTGCTCGTGACAGTTTAGAGGTCACTGTAAAAAGAGTGGAAGAAAGGAAACATACAGGGGAAGGGAAGAGAGAAACTCCTTTCCTGTCCTGCTACACTTCATTCACTCCATCCAGGAGATTGTGCCTCTACCTCTTTACCCTTCAACACACACGTCTTTAGTTTCTTACCAAGAGGTGGATGACAAGGTTGGCTCATGACTGTGCAGTAAATATGAAGAGCTAGCCTGGTGTTATTCAAAGAGAATGAAATCCACCTAAATAACCCCTATATAACAACTAACAACAAATCACCACCATTAAGAGGTGCTGGTAGGTGTATTTTGTTACCTTTGGTCAGAGCCAGTGCTTGCAGTTTCCAGTCTTTGTGCTAAGCTTCATATTTAGCGTATAGCCATGGGAGTGGTACGGTTCTTTTCAGCAGGATAACCGAACAAGCATATTTCCCATAATGTCAACTTTTCTTTAATGATGTTCTGCTGAGTCTTCTTGTGAACAAACAACAAAGTTATGTTTATGTTCAGTATTTCGCAGCAGAATGCACTGTGTGTATCCTGTGTATCGTGTTTTTTTGTATTGTGCATGTGTTTTCATGCACATACATGATACAAAAAAATGGGATCCACTTTTGTAAAAAAAAAAAAAAAAAAAAAACAAAAAAAAACTCGAAAGCCCAACTAGTGGCCCAAAACTCCACAGGATACCTTAAAACTTCTACTGTTTTTCTCAGGACAGAAATCGTGTGTTGGATGGTGGCGACTTAGAGAAGGACGGCCCTGTCTCCTCGGCCTTTCTTCTGTGAATTCGTTTTGAAGACAGGAATTAGAAAAAAAAGCAAAGAAAATGGGAGCGACAAAGGAGTGGAAACCTTTTCCTGTATCCACACCTACAGTATGATACACCCCTGTCAGCAAGTCATGGTTCACCCATTCCCACACTGATAAGACAAACTGTCTCTGTCTGTCATTCTCACAAACACACACACGCGTGCACACACACACACACATACACACACACACACACACACACACACATATATTTACTAGATTCAAAACTGACAGACAAGCCCCTACAAAAAATTTGATTTTGTTTTTTTGCTGATTATTTTACAAATCCAGGTTAAAGATTTAACTAACTTATAGGATTTGGTTTAATTTTAAAGGAGACGTTAGATTAAAGGTAAAGGTTCTGCTTTCAGTGAATTCAAGGCTACTCTGTAAAATGTGGAACTGAAATGGTTGAGGTTTTTCCTTATATGTACACATGGGTGTGTGTGCAGGCCTTGCATTAGGTGGACCTCCTGGAGTTGCAGTATCATACATGCATGGGTGCTAATGACCAGGTGGAGACACTGCCGCAGTGATCCAGCGACCAGGAAGGTCTGTGAAGGTTACTGTGTGCAGGCATGCTGACGCAGGCACAATCACAGGGAACCGTGAGGGAGAGGAATGAAAGAGAGAGGAAAAGAGGAGGGAGTCAGCGAAACGAACACATTTCATGCGATGCTGGTTTGGACGCCTCAGACAAAATTCCCCCCTTTTGACTGCATGGTGGTACTTGCAGGGCTTCCCTTTTGCTCTTCTGCGGAAAGTCCATTGTTACACACACTGTCGAATGGGGAAGTTGCTTGAATTCATGACAGTGAAGCGGATTCCCCTCTCGGCTGGGGTGTTAGGAGAAGTTGTGTTCAGGTCCACTTGTGGGAATGCAACTGTTTTGTTGGAAGAGCCCCCAGCAGTGGATTCTGAACATGCAGAGGCAATCTTTTTTTTCTTTGAAACCGCATTCTTGCCATCCTGCTTCTGTATTTATCACTTCAAATTAGGCTGGAAACTACCTGATACTCAATTCTTCATGCAGGCAACTCCCTTGGACTGGAAAGTGCTTCAGTCTCACACAAAACCTCAAGCACCTCTCTCAATAGACTCTTTTAAAACTACTCTATTTATGATTTGAAGACAAGCTAATCTAGCTGTCAGTGTTCATAGACCATTTCCTTTGACTTGTCTTTTGAGACTCTTGATCTGGTAAACTGCAGAACTATGATTCTTCTCATACTCATAAGCATTTCAACAGATTGAATTGGTTTTCTACTTTTTCTGAAACTACATATTTGATACCATTTTACACAATCCTTCAGACCTGATTCTTTACATATCATAATTAATTCAATCTCAGTGCAGCATTTCCTTTTTTATAAAATGTATAAATGTGCACAGACCCATGTATCCGGAGGCAGGACACCAACAGATGACTATAATGAAGTTGAGCCATAAACACTCATCATCTGCTCCTCTGCACAGTCATCATGTCTAGAGTGTGTGTGTGCGTGTGTGTGTGTGTGTGTGTGTGTGTGTGTGTGTGTGTGTGTGTTGTCTCAACAAGGAGAAGGGCTGCTGTGTTATTTGTCGCCATGGTAGACTGGCCTTGGTTGCTCCTCCACAGCAGGAGATGCGTGCACAGATTCCCCCTTTGTCTCTCATCCCATCATTCCAGTCTGACTGCTTCTGAACTGACACTGCCTCCAGACAGAGCGGGACGATGATGCAGATAGATAGAGATGGAGACAGAGGCAGCACTAGGAAGTGGAAGGAGATGAGGGAGCTCAGAAGTACAGGATGTAAAGATCTATATGTAGTGGCTGTCTTAACTTCCATTGCTTCTGCACTTTGGTCGATAATGCGAGGAGGAGGAGGAGCTTCGATTACAGCGATCTAATGACGACGGGTCTGTTCTCAAAAGAGGCCAGTCAGATTGTCTTGGTGGAGGCTGCTGAATAAAAATTTTCTACGGTCATGTTTCGTTTTTATATCACCTAAAATCTTTTGTCCTCCTTCTCTTCTCGCTCTTGGAAGGCCAAGGAGCCAGAAAATTGCCCAGTTTCGACTTTATCTCCAGTAACCCGAGACATTACTGTGTGTGTGATCAAAACTGGACTGAGTGCTGTGTGTGTGTGTGTGTGTGTGTGTGTGTGTGTGTGTGTGTGCGTGTTTGTGCAAGACAGAAAGAGATAGGAAGATAGGGGATGTGGGTGGTTGTTTTTTCTTTCTGTGAGACAGTGGGTGTGGGACAGACAGCGGAGTGTAAAGACGGATTAGCAGTGTTTCTCAGGTCATGGAGGATGTCTGTATGGCACCAGATAGAAACATAGAGGAGACGGAGGGAAGGACATATTGTGTTTTCTCCTTGTCTGGGTGAGAAGGGAGGGGTTAAATAGGGGTTAGGTAGCTATAATACAGGGGCGATGATATTAACACGGTCACTAATGAACCTAAAGGGAGCTCTGCAGGTCTTATGAGGAATTAGGAGCAGCTTCAGGGTCTTTGAGGGGCTTTAAGCAGTCTGATCCCATCATAGCTCATTTGGAGCAGTTATCCATGTTCTCCTGCTGTGTAGATCATGCGCGCACACACACACACACACACACACACACACACAATGCTACTCATTCAACTGTGTCTCTCTCATTCACATATAAACCTGATGAACTCACATTTCCCCTGAATAAAATTTGACCCCTTCACCTTGACGTCAGTGTGAATTTGTGTGAAAAATAGTTTCATATTTGTTACTGACACTGTTTATCTCCATCACCACAGCATCTCTATCTTTGTCTTTCATCACCTACTTCTGTGCAGCTACAGACGCTCCCTGAATAACTAAACAAGCAAGAGAAGAACCCAGCTTTAATTTGTTTTTAAAGGCTTATTCTGTCCAATGAGCAACAAATGGTGCAGCTGAAAGCTTTAGGGTTTTATTTTTTGGCTTCTTGAGGAATATTTCTTTAGCTGATGATTATGTCATCACTGAGTTTTTGTGTTTTAGTGATTTTATGTTATATTTTCAGATGGATACTCTAACTGTGGGTTCATAGATTTGGATTTATCTGTATTAATTAGATAATAAAGTATGCAATGTTTAACACATTTCCGCTATGTAAGAGCAACGTGGCTGGTTAGACCTGAGCCTACAGTCAAAGTAAATCTGAGTGAATGTCTCTTTATTCTAAGGTAGTCTTGTTTGTTTGTCATCTACTTGCTGCAGTCTCCCCAACAAGTCTGTAGATATTTCCCAACGGTTTCACCATCTGTGCAGCAGGACTGGGTGATATGTCTGAAATCAGTTTCAAAATATTGAAAAAATAGCAAATGATGCAAAGATAATTAAATCAATGTGACAAAAAATATTCACTTATATTTCTTCCAAAATGTCAGCCTTGTCTCTTGGACTTACAGCCACCTCTTATTGTGTCAAGTCTCAGTATTATATAACATGATGACGACTGATCCATCTCCATGACAACTAAGCAAACTCCTTCAGCTGATGAAGGCCATGAGATGGGGATGAAAGCTCCAGAAAATGTTTTTTTTTCTTTATCAAAATACTACTACCAAAGTCATAAATGAACTGTCAAGCTCAATGACATTGATGTTCAGTGAGGTACAATTTGTGCATTTGATCAGATGAAACTTTTCAAATAAGTGCAACAAAAACATTTTAAATGCAGTTTGCTTGCATTGAAGGAGAACTAAAGGGATTTAGTATTGTACTAAATTTAGCAGCATTAACAAGGATTGGTCAAAGTCCAAGCAGCAGTGGCAGAGATATCCAAACTCTTAGCTCCTAACTTCTCCTCTGTACTCCTCGCAGAGTTCACTGACCTTTATATGCAAACTTGGTGAACTGCACCTTTATTTTGGACAACAGATTTTTGTAAAACAATAACACAATATAACACTACAATTCACTACAATAGAATTCCCCAACAGTTTATATGGAGTAATACTGAAACTATCCAGCCATGGTAGTAACACTAATCAAAACAAAATAACAAAAATGGGCCCTGAACACATACAACCTCATAACAGTACCCTCCCTAAAACACCCATCACTCCATCCCCTCTAACCACATCTGAGATGCTGATGACACTACAATTAACAAGTTATTATATTCTTAGTAGTTCAGAATTTAAGAGGAATTTCCAGCCAGTTGGCGTCATCGACTATTCTGACACACTTCGACAGAAGATAATTATAGATCAGAGATGCAACAGAAGAGGAACTGAGGAATCTGGTTTAGGCCAGTTTGTTCATAAAAGGATTAACTGGGTTTCCTTTACAGGGAATACCGTCTAAGAATACCCATTATCTGTCTGTGGTAGCTTGTGCTGCTGTTCCTGAAGCTTTTGAGGCTGCAGCATGATGTCACTCAGGTGGAGTGGTGAGCTCTAGATGAGCTGCTCCCTGACTCATGTTTGGTCAGGGTCTTATCAGGTTTACACAGGAGGGCACACACACACACACACACACACACACACAAACACACACACACACACACGAAAGAGCTGCAGTAAACATCTTTTTTTATTCAGCTGTCAGTCTCTTGCTGTGAATGGATCAATAATTCTGTAGCACCCAGCCATGTCGTTCCTTGCCTCTTTTTACACCAGCCACACTTTGTGCTAATGTTACATTATGTAAAAAACTGAATTAAAAAAAATTAGGCATTAGGCAGTCGTCTATTTGGAGAAAACATGGGAAAAATCGATGCTGCGCAGCCTCCAGCAGGCTCACACTTATCTCAAATTCCTGCTACAAATATGAAAGTCAATATGATAATCCACTTACATAGGATTTTCTCAGCAGATTGATAATGTAGGTTTTCTGTGTTTGTCTGCGTGTGTGGATATGAAAGAGAGAACTGTGGATGCTGCTGCTTTCATCTGACCTGTTTACTGGACTATTCTACTGTTTACATCCAATCTGTAGCCCCTGTCCTCACTGTTCACACACAATCTTACACACATAGACAGTATGTGCTCTTACACAAAAGCAGGGGGGGGGGCAGATCAGCCGATAGAGAGGGGGGTATAGACAAAGAGTAACAGGGCTTGAGGGCATTTCAGTTCACAGATAGACAGACTGACGCACACAATACCAAATATTTTGGCCCACAGCCGCCCTTTGAGGCCAACCCGGCTCAACCTGTCCACTCATCATCTTTCCCTTTTTTCTTTTTCCAAAGAACTGTCCCCTATTTTCATCACTACCAAAATGATTTGGATGCTTTGTACAACTTCTAAATCTCTATTCCCAGTTTTTACAACTTATGCAACCTCCATATTCCTCTTTTCTCCTCTCCATACCTGAGGTGGTGAGCAGAGATCCATTAGAGGACGATCGTCGGAGGATCCGCAGACTGTCACTCCAGGAGCGAGACTTGGGCAGCCTCTTCAGCAGCCGCCCCAGCCGCCGTGAGACCTGTCCAAAGCAGGCACTGCCAGCCTCCCCGTCCGAATCACCCCTGACCTCCTCCAGATGCAGCGACACCTGGCCGAGAAACGTTCTGCCCACCCTGACGCCTTCAACTCCACCGGACCCGACCCCCACCCCTGCCTCCCCCTTTGCCTCCTCCCGCCCCGGGACGAGAGGTGCTATCTGTGCCATGGATGGAGCATGGTGGCACCATCCGGCGGGCACCGTCCTGTGCGCATAGCCCTCGCTGGCTCTCCTGTCCTGCCCCCGGCTGCCCCTGCTGTCCCTCTGAGGACTGCCCCAGCGCCAGCCCCCCCAGTTCCCCCCTCTGCCATCCCAGCGCAGCCACTCTGCCACCGGTGCCACGCTCCGAATAAACAGCCCCCTCTCCACTCGCTCTGCCACCCCTCCACCTGTACTCCCCACACACTCCCTAATGCTCTCACCTCTCTACTTGCCTCGCTCTTTTCTCCACTGGTCGGCACCTGCCCGATCTTCCTCACACCTCACCGTGCGGACATGAGCCCTGATTCTCTGCTGCGCAACTTGTTCCTCTCTAACGTCTCTCTGTTATCAATGCTCCCTCATCCTCTCTCGTTCTCTCTCCCTCTCTGTCTCTACTGCAGCACCCACACACTCTGCAGTAACAAACAGCCAGCTTAAAGAGACAGAGACCCCCACATACAATCCTGGCTCCACTGTTCCTCTCTCCTCTCTTTCCAGCAACAGGAGCCTTTCTCCTTCCCAGTCACTAAGTGGTTGACTGTACACTCCTCACTCAGTCGCTGAGGACGTGGTGGGATCTCCATACAAGAGCACAAACGTCAAACACGACTGCAAAGCTGGTTACCGACACTACCTCCTCTCTCTTCTCACCCTTTTCTGTCTCCTTGGTCTGAGACCCCACAGTGTGGTCGAGGAGAAGTGACTCAGCCATCCTAGCTGCCTAACCCCACAAACAGTGACATATCTTGTCAGTGTGAAGGACTTGCATCACCTCAAATGTGTATTTGCGTGTGGATGCTTGTATATGTGGGTTGAGGTGATGCGCAGTCCGTTGGTTATTAATATGCGCAAAAGAGAGCGTGCTAATGGGAATTATCCTCCTGCCCTACTTCTAAAATTGAATAGTTATGAGGAACAGGATGTGCCTCACTCACAAGTGTATGACATAATCACAAGCAATGCTTTGCTCTGATGTCACCTCTTTTCCCACTGCAGTGCCTGTTGTGTTTATGAAGGTTGAATATGATGTAATGTGTGTGGGCTTTTTTTTTTTTAAATCCATAATTTCAAAATTTCGTTCGACTAACATGTGCTCAAGAATGTCTTTGTCCTGTCCTTTCTGCCCTAACCACCTCTTCCTCTGCAGTCCTCCTATCACTATCCACCAAGGGCGACCTAAATATAGCCTGCTTAAAAATCCCAACTGTTCTGCCATACATACAGCAGAGCGGCAATGCACAGAGAGGAGAGCACACAACACCATGGAGGTGTTTCTGAAGAAAGAGCAAAATAAGCTTATCTGTGTGTCCTATCTTGTCATTTCCTATATTTATCAAGGTCAAATAATGTTAAAGTGTCTGAGTGGGCGAAGACTCTTTCCATATGCACTGTTTGTGTCTGAGAAACTGAAAAAAAAAAAAAAAAAAGACTGATACTGAAGGAAAATACAGTATAACAGAAGTGTGATGTGGTAGCATGTTGAACATGTGTTCAGTAGCTCTCTTCAATGCAGCTTTGTATTCAGATTCTATGTTTTCAGCTGGAGATATATGAGCTCTGAAGGAATGTTTTGGCTGAAGTCTAGCAAAAACTATATTCATCGCAGGACTGGCAGAGCAGCAGCAGTGGTATGCCGAGACAAGAAGGTTATGAGCCATTTAACACAACCCTCCTCCCATGTTTTCTTCTTCCACTGTGAATGGAGCTTTGAGAAGACCAATGTGAAACGGATGAGAAGGTTCCTAAGAACAAGGCCTGCACTGTGTAGACCAGGGGAAGAGGTAAAATAAGGAAGAGATGTGAGAGTTAAAGGAAAAAAATACATCCCCTAGAGAGAGATCAGGAATGCCATGGGGCATAAAGAATAGGAAGGTAAGGTAGGGAAGGGAAGGTAGCTGTGAAGGTCTGTGACACATACACGTGTGTACGTGTGTGTGTGTGTGTGTGTGTGTGTGTGGGGTTTCCTGGCAGCCATGTGTCGATGCAAGTATCCCTCCCTGTCTCTGCAGTGACCAGCACATGACCTCACACTTGCTGCTGCTGCTGCTGCTGCAGATGCACTGTAACAACAAGGATCTCTACTCAGCTTGCAAATGTTGAAGCACAAATATCCGTTAACAGGGTTTTTTCTAAATCTGAGATCTATGTGAGCTAATTGTTGGGCTATTTCTTGTGAAATCAAGTTTCGTGGAACTCTGATCTCCAGAGCGTTCACCTTGTCATACAGTACTTTGACACAGGGAGCAGAGACATGCGGGCTGACGTGTAGGACCGATAACAAACCAAAGTACACAATGAGGGTGAGGAGGATACAAATTCACACAAACATGGCCACTTTGAACAAACACTGGAGAACAAAGTTCTCTGATTAGAATAGCTGATTAATTGATTAATTGAGCAACAGAGAATCAATTGGCATCTATTATCTACAGTAAGAAGTGTGTGTCTTCTTGTCTGACACAGAAACAAACTCAGCACTGGTGCCACACCAGCGTGGTTCCCTGAAAGCTTAATTAAATATTAATCTCATGTCTGACTCTGTCTGCCTGTCTGTAATCTCAACCTCTCTATCCCTGAGGCCTAATCCCCGGCAGGAGACTCCCAGAGCTGGGATTAAAGAGGCTGCCATTCCTGTCCCCCCAGTATTCCCTGACCAATGGCACAACGTGAAGAGATGACAAATCAAATCATTAGATGATTGATAAATAATCACTGTACAGATAATTACTCCTGTCACACAACTTTCCCTGCAGTTTTGTATTTTTACATGTTATTACTTTTTTGATAATAACATTTATCAATCTTTCTTCTGTATTTATGTGTGTTATCCTGTGCACTGGAAGGCATTGGGGGGGGGGGTCAATTCTCAAAATGAGTCAGATTAGTGTCAGTAACAGACATTCAGAGCTCATAGATGTCTAGACATGTCACACTTATCAGACATGTTGGTCATATGCTTCATTATGTTATGCCCCATTAGGGCCTGATGCCACATATGGTAATTGTCTGTATGTGTGTAGTGTTTTTAGGCTTATCAGCAACACAAACATGGACGAAAGCCAGCAGAAGAAATTAAATCAGATGCCTATATAACAGAGCTGGAGACTATGAGCCTGGGAGCTCTGGCTACATTGACAGATTCCACTGTACAGCAAGGCCACATCACAGCAGTCCCTCCTAGTCCTTGACTATCCCCGGGGGAAAAGAGCTGCTTAGCTGTTTCTATGAGCTTCAGATGCAACAAAGCCAACACAGATAGAGAGAGGGTGATAAATTAAAGACAGGCAGAGGGAGAGAGGCATAAAATAAGACAAAGGCACAGAATGATGGTTGTTTATGGTTGCAAGGCCTCCGTCTCTCACTCCCTGTCATTTGCTGGGTGTAGTTGAAAGAGGAGCATGTGTGCGTGTGTGCGCTGTTTCTATTTTGGCAGTTTTGGTCACATTTCTCCCCACAAAAATACCCTGAAATGCCTAAAATTGTATTGCTTGTCATAAATGTCCTGGTGACCCCCACGACTGTGTACCGCAATCACCTCTGATGTTTTCCGGGAAAAGGAAGCTTAAAAGGACGGTTTGCCCTGGAGGACAGCTGCTGGCAGCATACAGCTACAGCTAATTAGCTTGATCCATAAAGAGAGAGAAAAAAAAACTCAGTGAAGTTCTTGGGTTATAAAGAAACTCATGACTGTGCGTGTGTGTGTTTGTCTGGGTTTGTGTGTGAATAGTGCTCCAGTAATCTCTGCTCTCGCTCCACTGAGCTCTTGCTGATAGCACACTAAATCAGACAGCTCTGCAGTGCTGGAAGAACTCTCACTCTTTTCCCCTCTCCCTCGTTCACATCGTCTCTCTTCCCTCCCCATTGCTCTTGTTCTATCTCTCCATGTCTCCTCGTTTTTATCACCCTGCCTCCCTCCGCCTCTCCTCTGATTCTTTCCACCATTTTTTGTCGTCACCGTTTCATCCCTACGCTTTCCCTTTCCACTTCCCCTTGGTTTTGTTCTTCCGTTTTTGCTGGTCAGCCCTTTACCTGTCCCTTTCTTCACTCACGCCCTTCCCTCAATTTTAATCCCTTCAATTTCTTTATCTCACAATGCTCTACAGCCGCAGCAACCCCCCATGAGTGCCGCTGACACAATGCCAACTCAGCATCCGCATGCTCTCATGGACACACAAATTCCCACACACACACACACACAGCGCTTATGCATGTACAGTATGTGCTCAGAGAAGCCCCCCAAACACAGACACGCACACACACACGCTCTTCAGGCTGAGCTCATCAGCAAAAGGTGTGTCCGTGTGTACACGTGTTTATTTGAGCCAGATTAAACACATATCAACAATGCCAGGTCAAATTGGCTTGGCCCAAACTCTCTGTGTCCCAGAGCTGCGCAGGTGGGAGTGATGTCATCAGAGTCTGAGCAGCTCTCAGCAATACACTTTAGGCCATGAAGTCAGTACAGTCAAGTACATTATGTGACTCCAGAGATGTTGGCCTCAAATAAGCACTCTGATATACAATCAAAGAAAAATAAATGCTTTCCTCGAGTGTCGCCTGTTACATCTCTGTCACTCCTGGAACAAATACTTTGTTTTCATATCATCATCAGTTTAAAAAAAACATTAAAAGGACACTCACAGTTAAGTGTGAGCTTTACAGACATTTCCAATGTGTGTCTGGATTTCAGCAGTGCGTCACTGTGAATTCTACGATCTGTCTCTAGTTCTTTGAGCTGAGGCTGTAAATCACACAGTGAGGACTCTGGGAGGCAAAGCTGGAAGGACAAGATAATGAGCTTTCCATGGAAGATTTCTGGCTTTGTCTATGGAGCAAAATGCTCAGAAATGTCCTTCCCTATCATACTGGCTCACTCACACAAGCGCATGCTCTTTTTTGTGTACAGACACACACACACACACACACACACACACACACACACACACACACACACACACAGACACCAGTGTGGAAAAGTATAGCACATGGCTACTTGTACCCTTCACAAAGTAATCCTGTAGTAACAGGTCAGTCACTCATAACACCATACATTCACCAACACAGCCTACTCGCACCATCTCAATGAAACTAAAACACAACCAATCACACAAGTGAAATAATTTGAACTGTATTCATGTGCATGTTCTGGATTCACATCATATGAAAACAGTGCAGAGCAAGTCGCCGACAGAGCCTATATCACTGATTTCCATTGAGCATGTACAAAACTGTAGAGACAGATAAACATGTTGGAGGACTCTAACTACTTACTTTGACATTTGAGTGCCTGAGCTGTGATCTTACGGCTACAGGCGTCACACCAGTCCTGTGTGACCGGCTTGGCATCGAACCGGTGTCCTTCGCCCTTCTCGGTCCTCACCCGGGGGTCCACCCTTGGGGGAAAGATGGACCAGGCCTCCCTGCGGGACGGCTCGGTGCGAGCCAGCTTCACGACTCCGGTCTTGCCCTGAGTGAGCCGCCCCAGCGGCAGACTACTGGACGAGGAGATGAGCCGATGTCCGCTGTCTCCGTTCCGAGAGTCCCGTCTCCCATGTGGCGCGTCCCGGTGCCGGTCCGCTCCTTTGTGTCCACCGGCAACCAAATCGCCTGTCATGACATTGATGCCCGACCTCTTGAGCGAAGTCCCCCTCCGAGCACCAGTGTTATGGTTCGAGTCACAGTCGATGTTGCTGTTGCGGTCACCGGTGATGTGCCCTCTTTGACTTTCTAGGCTCCCGGTCGCGGTGTGCCCAACGCAGTCCGTGCTGCCCTCCTCTCTCTCCCGGTTCGGGCTACGTGGCGCAGCAGGGGCGGCCGGAGCTCCGCATCCTTCACTCGGCATCATTCCTGCCCTCACCGCCGTATCTCCCGCAGGTCCTTGAGACAACGGTTGAGTTTCCAATTCCCCTTCAGTAGTGACGGACCCGCACTCCCCGCCGCTCCTCCTGAACATCATCTTCTCCCTGGAAAATCTCCTCGACGGCGTGATTTTCTTCCTGACGCCGGGCAGTTTAAAGTGCTGACCCGGGTGTTGCCCCACCACACTCGCAGACGCCATTGTCCAGTTCCCCTGTAGTGCGTGTGTGTTCGGCTGTTCAGTGTGTATTAGTGTGTTTTCACTCCGTGCTCCGAATGTAAACTCAACTCACGCCCGCGAAAAGCGTGTAGTAGTGACGCAAGGGATCTGACAGCTTTAAATGCCGCGAGCGCGCTCCCTTTAAAGCGACAGGAGCGCGCACTAATCCCTGCCTCACACTGTAGGTCTGCTCTGACACTGCTTTATCTGTTATTAAGCACTAATTCACTGGATGACAACAATAACATGTAACTAATGAAACTGATTTGTGGGTATGAAACAAGACTGACACAGAAAGACTTACAGTATGTTGTGAATATTGCCAGCATAGAACAGTGAGGAAGTCTAAGTGATTAAAACACAGTGTCATACTTGTTTGTGTAGGCTAGAAAAAAAAAAAATTCCACTTTGCAAAAAGGGCATGATCAAAACCCCTTCAGTCGAGAAAGCCCCTCAGGACACCCACATCACTCCCACACAGTGTGATTGAGAACCTTTCAGTTTCACTCTCTGTAGTGTCACAACAGCTCACTTGTTTTCTGTTTTGTTTGCAGTGGTGGAACAAGTGTTGAGATCCCTTACTTATTTAAAGTACTGATACAGCAATGTGAAAGTAGGCCTATTCATTACAAGTAGAAGTCCTGCATGAAGAATACTACCTCAGTTGAAGTCAAGTATTAGCAGCAAATGCAGTTGAAGCATTAAAGTAAAAGTACTGATGTGACATCATTAGGCGATTAATACTGAAACATCAGTGTGTAGGGAGCATGTTACTGTTGTGGCTGCTGGAGGTGGAGCTAGTTTTAACGACCTCATGAGTATTATATACTTATATACACCAGATAAATCTGAGGGATGGTGAGATGATTAATGGAAGAGGAAAGAAGAAACAAAGTTCTCATACACAAATGTGTTAATCATTTTTGGACTTTTTCTCGTGAAAACTCACGATGTGATGGAGGTGTTAACAACTCACAGACATCTGAAATGCGACTCAGACCACACACTGCTTTTTGTTAGATGTCAGAGGCTAAAAAAGGTTGGCCACTGGTTTAATATTTAACAATGTGTTGTATCTTAAATTCTTGTTATATTATGCATTGTGTAAAATCTTCATCTTAAAAGTAACTAGTAACTGAAACTGTCAAATAAATGTAGGAGTAGAAAGTAAAATATTTCCCCTCTGAAAGTGGAGTGAAAGTATAAAGTAGCATAAAATGGAAATACTCAAGTAGTACTCAAGAACTAGTAGCTCAAAATTGTACTTAAGTACAGTACTTGAGTTAATGTACTTAGTTATTTTCCATCACTGTTTCCTTGAGACCTTTTATCTTCCCAGCCTATTTACAACCACAACCACCCAATTTGAGTATAAACTAAATATGAGAATGCAGTTATCACAGTCATTCGGGACATTATTGACTTCTCAGAACATGGCGATTCATCCTCACAGAGGAACTGCCAATTATAAATTCACAAGAATGGACATGGAAAGGTTTTTACTTCCACTTTTTAGCCTACATTACTTCATCAACTGAGATAATCCCTTCTCAAGACAGAAATGAACAAGGAATTAAAAAAATGGACAAAATGTTTATAAAGTAAGGTAAAAGTAAAGGGTATTTCACAATTTTCTCTAAACTCATATATAGCCCGTGACCCCTTCATGAAAAAATAAACGGTGGGATTTCCCTACCTTGTTAACCACACTGGCTAATGTCATTTCATATGGTAGGTTTTCTGTACTAGCCTCATTTAGTTGTGTAAAAAAGGACACACTGTGGTGACTGCTGGGATTCCCTGATTTCGTTTGTCTTTTAAAGTAAAACCTACAATAAAACAGAGAAACAACTTCATCATTACCATTAAACATCAACGGGAAGGGAAATACATATAACTTCAGAACTACAGTACTGTATTGTGTTTGGAGATTCTGCCAATCGCTGATGTAATCAATCGCTACTCATTCATTGAGTTTACAACGATATACTCTCGGTAAACCTAGAAAGAAAGTCAGATGGAACCATGACTGATCAAGCATTAGGAAGAGGACAGCAGATGACTCAACAAAGAAACACTGACACACATACATACACAGACAAAGAGATAGTGCCAGTGAGGTTAAATTTTTAATTTAAGGTTCTCCAGATTCCTCAGTGCTTCTTCTCTGGGACACACAGCTTTTGAAAAACACTCTAAAAGTTGACATGGCATTCATTTTTCTTTATCTTGACAGTCCATCACTGTGGCAGCCTATTAGAAATACAATAACACTAAAGGCATTAATGAGGTTTGTATTGAACTGCTTTACTGAGTTGCCAACTCCACACGCACACGCGCATACACACACATACACTCAAAAATCCATCATCAGCATTTCCTCTATATCCAGTCCAAGCATCTTATCTTTAAATTGAGGTTCATGGTTTATTGATCGACTTCAGTCACTTCCTCTTCATATAAAACCAACTGAAAGAAGACCCAGTACATTGTCCGTAACGGTTCATTGAAGGCAGTTAAAATGAGGTGTTTGTCAGAGAGAGGGTGAAGGTGAATTTGTGAGTTTACATGCAAAGATGCTGCACTTTCTGCACTGTCACAGTGTAGAAGGTCTGGCCAAGCTTGGCTCCAGAGCTGCAGCAGGGTTCACTGCTCCCAAACTAAAAAGGACAAAACACATACAATCATCGTTCAAAGCAATTTACTGTATCCTCTACTGTTTTGACAGAGGAGATGTATAAACAAGAAGCTGGTTACTCAACTGACCTCTCTATAATGGTGTTGTTACACTGTAGTTCCCTCACCAAAATCTCCATTTCCTCCTTCAGATGGTGCATCCTAGAAAAAAGCAAGATATATTATCTGGGCTACTGTCTCACAGACACGCACACACACAGAAACAAAGACACACACCTGGAGACCATCTGGCCGTTGTCCCTGGGTGTGATTCCAGGCTGCTGCCGTCCTGGTTTTTTGGACTGCAGCGTGATAAGGGTTCTGTCCAGAGCCTGCGGAGACAGATGAGATGTTGTACCATCACATCACTGAGATGCTACATCAGTGAAATAACTAAGAATGACTAACACTCCCAAACCAATAAAGCAAAAAAAAAATCCAAAATAATAGAGCACAAATGCATGTTAGACTGTTTGTGAATATGGTATGCTGGCAGAGACTTGAGTGAAATGCTGACCTTATTCTGGCGCTGCTCACTCATCTCCAGGTCGGCCAACAAGCCTGTTGAGAAAGAGCTGAAGTCCTGCAGTCGCGTCTGCATCTCCAGTAAAACACTGCAAATAAAAGAAGAGACACACTTGAAAAAGTCAAAGCTAACATTTGGTGGGTATATTACTTAAGAACAGTTGTATGTTTGTGTCTCTGAAGCCTTGTTTCAATGTGAAATATACAACCATGTAATTTAGAGGAGACTTGACTGACTTTTCTTACAGTTTATTAATAATCATGGCGATACGTATAGGGTCTAGATTTTACATCAGGATATCCCTTCATATAAATCGATTAAATAGTACTTCTCTTAAGTGTTCAGAATGAACTACAATTCATTTGGAAGTTTTGGGGAAAAAAACAACAGTCGCTCCCACCACATCATACTGCAAAAATTTAATTTAAAATGTAATCTTAAAATGTTTTTTTTATCTGTACAAAATTGAAAGGAATTAAAGAATAATAAACTGAAATGTACTAAAATATGTAATCTCACTATCACTTACTAAATGTGAAGTGAGCATTAATAATGCAAATCAATCTGTATGAGTGGGACTGCTGATAAGTAATGTCCTACTCTCCTGGGTTAATCTTCTTCCCATAAGCCTCCATCATCTGTGTGAATGGCTGTTAAACCAAACAGTAATTTTACTGTAAACAGTCCAAAAGTGGTGGTTGGGATAACAAAGCTGAACGGGAATTTGATTCAAAGGTTACACAGTGTTTGGAGTTCAGAAATGTGACTGAGAACCTGCTCCATGTCCTTGTTGAGGCCAAAAGCTCTTTGTATCTCTGCGCGGACTCCTCTCTGAAGAGAGATTTCACTCGCTTAATGTGGGACGACAGGTGGATTCTGGGAAGGAAGAGTGACAAGCAGATTACAGGCAGAGCTCACAGTAACACCGTCATAGGCTGGGTGAGTAGGACTGCAGCTGTGTGGACACACAAGTAGACAAAGACATATACTCACTTCTCAAACTTGTGGATTTGTTCATCATTATATGCCAACTCTGTGGTGAAAATAAGAAAAATGTTAGGAATTGGCAATTTTACCAGGAGCAAAAAGAGGAATAAATATATAGTATATACCAAAAAAAAACAAACAAACACACATACTGGCAGTAAGTCTGTCTTTACGATAATGCTGATGAATTGCTGTTATCTTCTGGAGCAGCGTCTCCATCTTCTGACAGCTGTAGGAGACAAGAAGTCAGCGTTTCAAAATCAAAAACCCATGAGCCTAACCTGAAGTTTTGATTCCCTGCTTTCCCAGAGTACCTCTTGTCATTGGCCAGGGTCTCTGCTAGCTTGGCCTGTTCTATCTGCAGGTGGTCCAGTCGGTTCTGAAACTCTTGGATGCCTGCAGCGTATATAGGCAGGTGCTCATGGACCTGTAGAGGCAGCAGCAACACACTCTCATGACTGTCAACAAATCACAAGTCTGCCATTAACTCTATTTCCTGTTCACTTAAAAAAAGTGAATAAGAGGAAATACCCAGGGAACTGCGGTGACAATTTATCCCGCTAAGTACATATTTTTATAGCATAGTATAGTATAGTATAGTATAGTATAGTATAGTATAGTATGGTATGGTATGGTATAGTATAGTATGGTATAGTATGGTATAGTATGGTATAGTATAGTATAGTATGGTATAGTATAGTATGGTATAGTATAGTATAGTATGGTATAGTATAGTATGGTATAGTATAGTATAGCATAGTATAGTATGGTATAGTATAGTAGGGGCTACAATATAGTGCCCCATAAACCTCGGATTCAGTGTCCCCCTCAAGAACATACCATAAGGGCTGATACTTGACATTAGGTGACCTTTAAAACATGCACTACGGTTAAAGGCTGGTTTCCCCTTTTCTCAACGAGTCTTTATGATGCTTTTGTGCATGTCATATGTTTTCTTGTCTTTGATATTTTAATCCCCAACTACATAAAATTGCAAGTTTATTAGCTAACTGAACTTTTATAACTTTCAGGTAAATAGGATTTATTGCATAATTGTTGTATTGGATTACTTTAGTTATATAGTTATATTTCAGTGAACCTAATAAACTGAAATCTGAGTGTATATACTGATGAAGAAATGACATAAAAGGAAACTTCCAAAACTCAGTCCCCAGTACCACTCACAACGAACACATCAGTCAAGCTGGTCTCTGTGATGTTGCTTGTTGATGGCACTCACCAGCTGAAGCTTTTGACTATTATCATCTGAGCCTTGGTTTTCTGGAGTGTGATAGCCACTGAGAAGCATAACAGATGTAGGAGGAAAAAGGGGGAAAAAGAGGAAGAGGTTATTATGAAATCACAAGAAATTTTAGTGATGTTTTTGGTTTACATGTGTCATGCTGCAAATGACATATGTCAGAATTTACTATATTCATACGACAAGACCAAGCTTTATTGATCAGGAAATTTACCCTCAGGGAACAACTTGTCCTACTGTTGAGCATCATAATGCTTGTCATACAAACATGTATCAATCCGTTAATTTATCAGTGCAATTTCCCACCTCAAATGTGACTTGATGGACTGATTGTATTTATCTCAGAAAGTGTGAAGATAAACTCACAGCGTGTGAACTCTGTGTTCTAAGTTGAGGCAAGACTGCAGTCTAATGGTGATCATGGCAATACTGTGATTGGCTTCTCCACACTCCCTGCGCAGCGACATCCTGAGGATGAACAACAGGGTCATCATGGAGGAGAAAATGAGGGGAGAAGAGTTTGAAAAAGGTAAATAGTCCAGTACAGTCGAAACAAATATTTTTAATTTAGCATGATGTGTCTCACATGTAGCTGTAGTATCCTTGCAGTAGCAGCTCTCTGTGTGTGTGCAGCAACTGTACTATCCTCAGATACTGGTGGACCACTCCTACTATTAGCTAGAGACGACAGGGATTAAAGGAAATGGAGAGAAGAAGAGAACAAATTAAGGGTTGGAGGGTTATAATACGTTCAATTCATTTAAAAATTAACAAAATATTACGCACAAGTGGGACAAAAAAAAAATCAGTGGAGCAGCAATACACTACCTTGGAGAAATTGTAGTCTGCCATGATGTCAAACCTTGATGGGATGACAGGAGTCTCCGCTACAGAGAAGAAAAGAAATCCACATATAAATATGATTACTTTCTTTTTTAACCAACCTTCACCCCTCATCTCTTGTATTTCTGTTGTCTATATTGGCATTCAAATAAATATTACTCAACCTGAATGAAACAGCTGATTCACAAAGATAATGTGTGTTAAGTAAGTGAATGTGACACTAGAATACGCCTCATATCAGAACTCTTTCATATCTGCCTAGGAGAGCAACAAAGAACGAGGAAGAGAAAAGCCCAAGACTTCACAGAAACATATCAAAGATGTACATGTCTTTGTTTGTCTTACGTTCTCTAAAGGGCAAGCTGGTGTTCGCTTCAGGCCTGTAGCTGAGCAGAATGAGGGGCCGTTCAGGTGAAGTACGCGGGAGGTTAACCACCTTCATGTTGCCCTCCAGAGGGAGGTCATGCCCCAAGTAGAGCAGATGTTGCTGCTGAACCCCTATACCAGTCTGAGACGCCACCTCCTCAAAGAACACCGACACTCTGTGTGAGAAGGGGGAGAAAAAAATTCCTGATTCACGGCAATAAAATTTAACCATATTGTTTATAGCCATGATTGAGCTCAGGTCTGCCGCAGGGATTCAATTAACTGAGAGAGAAAGTCTTCACACAAGCAATTTGGATTTACAGATATAATCTAGAGCTCAGTGCAGCCTCTACTGCCGTTATCACATTAAAAGTATTACACACATTATTCCACATTATTCTGAAACTGCTGCACATTTCTGGCATGGATTTCATGTTTTGCTTGTTGGTGGAGTCATCGGCTGAATAAATCATGTTGTCAGTGACTAGTGTAACCTTCTATCAAAATGCCAACATCCCACCTTACACAACCACATTTAGATGGATCCACTTTGATCTAAGTCCCCTCCCACTCCTGTGCCATACCGTAAAACAAAAACAAGAAAACAGAACACGAACGCAGCAATGGGCAAGGCATATTTAAAGGTCAAGAAACAACAACTTGTCATTGTACTGCCATGGAAACAATTCTCTCTCATCTCATGCCAAAGATCAACATTATTAACAAAGCTGAAATCAGGACAAATACAAGTAAAAATCTGCAGTCTGAAATGTTAGTTTACAAAAAATAACACACAGGACCTAAGCAAGTTGCAGCATCCTCATCATCTTTCCTGTTTCTTTTTATTTCAGTCTGTACACTGCAGACTTACGTGTTGTAGTGGTGTATGTAGATACTGTGCGCCATGGCCTGCTGCAGAGAGAAGAGGTGAACTGGCTGCCGCTGCAATACATCTGTGGTGGCTGTGAAGAACTGGTCAAAACCCCAACACCTCTCCTGGTCAGCCTCCAGTATACCTGCTAACACTGGGACTAGCTGCACCCTCAGGCCCCTGCAGACAGACAGACAGACAGACAGAGAGAGAGACACACAGAGAGAGAGAGAGAGAGAGACAGGAGAGAAATAGGTGAAGGCAATCAAGGAAAAATTAGCATCCCATGTTCTCTTTAAAGACTAACTGATGTGTTTGAAATGCTCTTTTTTAAGTAACATACTGTGACAGTTGGCAGCTGTGAGGTAGGTGGTAGCTCCACTCTATAGGTCCACCCTCCACTCGCTGTACTCCAGCTATTGCACCCACAGGTTTCTCTGTAGTTATTTTGAACCTACACAACGAAACACACAAAACAGGCTGATGTATCATCGATGGATGTTCATATTCTGACTGATACCCTAGAGGAAATCACATCCAGCAAAATATCTTTCTTTAAAAGGGAAATTCTTTAAAACAGCTGAATGGAGCGTTCATTAACACAAACAAAATGTCATCTATTGACTGCATGGTGGTATGCTTTCCAACAGTGATATGGACATTGGCTGGTGGAGATGGAACTTTAAGACCAAACTCAGTGTCATAATTTCATATAAATATGTAATAAAAAAGAAAAACAAACGACCCTAAATTGGCATAGATATTTCATTAGCTTTGGTTGAAGGGCTGGGGTTTGAAACTCCACATTACTATAAGAAATGTGTGGTTGGGGCGCCTCAGTGGCTGTGGTAGAGCGCATACCATTTAGGCTCAGTCCTTACCGAAGTGGCCAGGGTTTGAATCCAAATCAGACACTTTGTTGCATCTCATCCCTTCTCTCTATTCCTTAACTTTCTGGTCTCTCTCACTGTCCCCATCACAATAAAGCGAAAATATAAAAATAATAATAATTCTTAAAAAAAAAAAAAAAGAATTGTATGGTCTGTGAGTTTTTGACAACTAATGATTTAACTTACATTATGGGCTTGTTCCTACGGGGTCCTTCATACGGTGTGAAGGGAAGACTCCCAGTGGCAGCATGGTAAAATGTCACACCAATACTCCACAAGTCAACACTCACTCCATAGGACTTCTGATGAGCCTTGCGCAGCACAGCACGTTCATACATGTCTGGATGCTATACATATACACACACACACACACACACACACACACACACACACACACACACACACACACACACACACACACACACACACACACACACACACACACACACACACACACGTTTGTTAGGTATGTCACACATACTGTATATGACATAAACTATATTCTCATTGGTTAGAAATATACATTATATTGTGGCCGACTTATACAGTCACTGCTTGGTGGTCTGTCAAATTCTTTTGTATATGCAGCATGTCCATGCTCAGGTGTTTAATACCCTTATACTTATTTGCCCTTTTGTCCACTAGAGGGCTACCCAGTCTTGATAATGTGAGTTGCTTTGAGGTATCCAGATCAGACCTTTACTCACTATGCAAGGTCAATAAAAGTCATTTTCACATCACGTTTGAGTGGAACGACACACAATGGTTGGGTTTGTAACAAATCACCAACCACATGCAACGTACAGAGATTCAAATCAGAGAATTAAGGGTTGATTTTCTCAGAGAGGAAATGCGACTTTTATAGCAAATGCACAATAATCTTATAACTGGCCATCATTAGGGTGCATGGAGCATACTTTTTTTTTATGCATATCAATGCATATTATTCCATCACATTTTCTCAGTAATTCCCCTCTCCACTGCAACAGTAAAAATATTTTCTTCATAAAGTCACCTATTGTTCTTTGAGGCAGCAGTACTGGAATATGAATGCAACAGGTGATGTTAAACTTAGGATAACTTGCAGTAAAGATGAATTAAGAGATCTCTGTGTATACCATATGTTGGAAACAAATCCCCAGAAGACAACTGAGACGTTAAATGGTTTTGAAAAAAGTAATTTAAATCTGTGTTTCCTGTTAGCATCAAACTTCACCAAGTGGACTATGTTCTTAGATCTGTTTCTTGTTTAATTAGCAGGATATATTAAAAGTACTGCACTGATTTCAATGAAATTTGGTAACAAGCTAAAGAAAATACTTCCTGGATTGTTATATTCCAACATGTGTAGGCACCACTAATTTCTGCCTACAAAGATTTTCATGCATTTATAATTTTTTGTAAAATACCATTTTCGCTAGACTAATGTAATAAATTGTAATCATAGTATACATAGTATTATATGTGTATATATAGTATATTTGGATGAATCACCAAAAGTTTAAAGGACTGTACAGCCTTTGCTGAAGTATTTTGACTGCACAGCATGAATACAGGCTTATCAAGTTGGTATGTTATCTTACCAGATACTCTTCTGTTCCATAGATAGAAACAAACTTCTCATCATCCTCCAGCTCTCTTGCTGCTCCAAAGTCCGTCAGTTTATAAACAGACCTGCCGTCCTCCCCGACTTGCCGCATGATGTTGCCTGGCTTAATGTCCCGGTGTACCACTCCGTTTTCACGCAGGTGGTTCATCCCCTGCACTAAAGAGAGCAGACAGAGGAAATACTTCAATAACAGATACATGAAATTATTCAACAATATGAGATACACACACCCACCTACACACTGTAACACAGTGAGGAATTCTGTTTCAGGCAGGCCAAAGGCGTTTTCTGGCTCCTCCAGCAGGCTGAGCAGACTTCCTCCTGAACAATACTCCATCACCAGCACCTTCTGCTTAGAGGGCAGCTAGAGAGAGCAAGAGAGAGGTAAGGAGGACACTTGTTATCTACATTGTAAACATTATGAAAATATTACAAAATCCATCTCATCAAATTTTCATATTAGATAAATAATGAAATCCCAAAGTCACACAAAGACAACTCCTTAGTTTATATTATTATTTGCCAGTTAGCATTAATTTGGATTGTTGGATTTCCCTGGCATCATAGTGGACTCTTGTTTTGTAATCCCAGTCCAGCATCCCATAGCGTAAGACCAGGGGTGTAAATGCTATTTGATGACAATCTTAAATTAATCATCTCATATACTATATATAATATATCCTATCACCATGTCTGTCTTCTCTCTTTGTCCTTGTTTTTGCCTCTCCTCCTCTAATGGCAGCCTTACCTCTTCCACGGTATGCAGCTTGACAATATTGCTGTTGTTGAGTTTCCTCAGCATCTCAAACTCTCTCATCTGGACTTCACGAGGGCGGCTGTAGCTCATGAAGTTAAACACCTTGACCGCTACCAGCTCACCTGACCTCTGCACGTACAACATGTTTACAGTTTAAGTCACATAACACACACAGCATCATAAAGAACGTCAGAAACAACCCACACATCAGCACTGCAACCACAACCTCCACTTATGACACATCCTCTCACATCTCCTTTGAACCAAAATGTAGGCTGAAAACATCTGCGATGATGGCACCAGTGATGTGAATGAGCTGCTCAGTGAAAATTAACTTGATAGATCATGTTAAAGATAAATTTATCCTTAGCATGGCTTACCTTGTTGCGTGCTTTGTATACACTGGCAG
This sequence comes from Seriola aureovittata, assembly GCF_021018895.1. NCBI lineage: Eukaryota > Metazoa > Chordata > Actinopteri > Carangiformes > Carangidae > Seriola > Seriola aureovittata. Next base: position 12,832,245 of record NC_079365.1, on the reverse strand, counting down.
TAGCCCCTTGCCCGAGGACATCCTGTAAAGACCACAGGTAGCTTGTTGTACTGGCTGTCACCCCTGACATACTGGAGGGAAGAGACAGGGAGAGCTTTATACAGAGGATTGGGAAACCATTAACAGAGACAAGCTCTCTGTGTCTTTGTGTTCTCTAAGATGCAACAACTAGCTAATTCATGACAAAATTTAAATCAAAGTGCAATGAAAACTCGCCAGTAAAAGAGACAGTCAAGTTATAACCCACACTATATAAAATGACAAACTCAAAGTTACTATCATAGACAAACTAAGGTGATAACATGATGCTCTGGTGATTTTTCTCGAGTTGTAAGCTAACGTTAACTGACAGCCAACATGACACACTTAACTCTTCATTTCAAGTTCATTCTCCTGACAGAAACAATAGCTGTAACGTTAGCTTACCTGGACCGACGCAAGCTAAACCAGTGACGTTAGATCGTATAACGTTTACAAACTCGTAGTAGTTATTCAGGGTTCCGTAGCACGGTTGTTTATCCCGTCTCATCTGGCGTCAAACTAAACGTCGGTATTGTGAGTCACAGGTAAAACTGCACGCCAGATTTACGGTAAACAGACGCCTACGCGTGAAGTTTGTTCCGTGGTGACAAACTGCTGCCTACCTGCGGAATGGCTGCTTTCCCAACAGGTGAGGTGCAGGAAGGAAGTACTGTCCAATAATGGCGCTATCTCTAAATTTCTTTCTGACGTGGATCCAAACTAGGTCATGGGTTTCTTCAAAAGCAGCGGCTGCCGTCAGTGCATGGTGATTTAGGAAGTGTAGGGTTCTCTGGGGGCGGACGCTGGTCTGCATATGATTGCGGAAATACAGCAAGTGTTCAACTAGACAGTTTCATTCTCTCCCTGAACTTCCCACCGTTTTAACGGTGACGGTGTGCACTGGGGGGGGGGGGGCAACAACCGTGCTGAGCACCCCCAGGTTTGACTGGAAATGGCAGTAAATTTAAAAATATCCACACTGCTGTTCACATGTATCTGGAAGGAAATTCAGCACATCAACAACCACATACAGTTGTTTCCCCAAGCTAGATGTCATGGCCACCAACTGATGCTGCATGCCATCACTTTTTAGAGTTCAGTGAAACAAACACTCAATTTTTGTTTTTACATATTTAACCCAAATGCGCTTCTGCTTTTATGAATATGCAGATGTGAATATGTTCCCATGTCTCATGTAAAGTCTCCATAAGTATTCCCATAAGACTGTTTTTAATGGTGATAATAATAGGGTATATATTTCCCTTAATGAACCACTGGCAACTGAAACCACACCATTGAATAGTTTGAGAAGAGAGACTGATACATGAATTTGTCCAGACGAGAACGTTTATGACAGAAAGTGGGTGTAAGTGCGTCTTAGTGCCCAGTGCCCTATTTGTCTATTATTTGAAATAAAAATTTTAAATGCACATGCTGGCTCTGTGGCTCTCATTGAAATTTCAAGCTTACAGGTATATTTAAGAGTCAGTCAGGCAATTTAGTGTGCATCAGTTATTTTACTTACCTTCAGTAAATAATAATGTATACTTACAATGTTCGATGTGATATGTAATACAGTATTTGGATAAACCCTCTCCACGCTCAATCTGATCTGATATTGCAGATACTGTAGTTTGTGTCTACCTGTTGGTTTCTGTTGTCACTTTGTAGTTACCTGACAGGCTGTGCACGTAGCACAGCTTGTTTTGTGTCAGGCTTTTTTTCTGTCAAGATAGCTTAAGCAAGTTTTGTTTCCAATGGACCCAAACCATTTCTTCTTTATAATAACTGTACTTAGTTTGTATGGATACAGACTTTAACATTTTCTATTAATATTTTTGGTGATTTTCTGAAATTAAATGTATTTTCACAGTAACAAACATCAAAGACGTTGAGAATCTTTATAGCAAGCAATGTTTATTAAAAAACAGATCTACTACAAGAACTACACATAGAATTATATAAGGCCTATTTGATTAAACTACTATTGCTATTACTGTACAATATTGTACCAAAAAAAGAGTGTACCTCTGTAATGTACAACATTGTATATACAAAGTACATCTGAACACAGGATTCTCCAGTAATACAGAGACAACTATAAATAGATTTGACATTACAGTCTTTTTTTCTTTTTTTTTAGTTCTGCTGTTTTCAAATGGACACAAAAATGCATATTTAACAATATTCAGTTCCGACAAATCATCCCCACACAGTTAGTCCACACACAAGCCAAGTTGTTCAAGTGCATGATGATTGATTTGAGAGGGTCCCAGCTCCTCTTGACAGCACAGCCAGGACAGAACACACCAACCACCCACATGCATGTGCGTATGTGTGAGAGAGTGCGTGTTGATAAAGTGAGTTAATCTCTCGCCACAAACACTCACACAGTCACAGTCCCTCCAGTTGTCATGATGAGGTAAGAGCAACACAAATACACCAGGTAATACACAAACAGTATACAGAGATTAAAAAGAAAACCGTAACAGTTATAATTCATTACCTGGTAAAGAGCATACAGGAAGTCAGTATGTGCTGTATTTTTGGGGAAACAGTGGTGGAGAAGGGGAAAGATGCAATAGTAGGGAATATAAGGACACCAGGGTAAAATAAGTTCAATACTTTCTCAAGAAAGTGAAATACATCAAAAAGGCTTTATTCAGTTTACCCTGAATGGCATATCTCCAAATTTGAAGTCAGTATTCGAAAAATTTATACACTTATTCCATAATTCATCATCAGTTCTAATTTTGCAAAGGTATACATTATCAAATAATATCAAAAGAAAGAAAAGTCTAAGTTTAAGCTCTTGGATTTGGGTTTCCTCATCCTCAGTCTACTTAAAGCTGGTCTGCCACTGTTGTTACAGCAGTGGCTGAAGACAAGACGAGATTTTATGTATTCCTGCAGGCTTTTTATCTGATCACACGTACACAGTGCATATTTATTCAGGCCCCTGGTACTCCAGAATGTAGGAGCAGTGTTTTCCTGTCTGCAGACAGCCGTTGCTGTCGGGTGGCATCCCTTTATGATGAGTGGGAAAGGGTGGGGTGAGGTGCATACATACTCTACATCCACGCATGCTCACACAGGCGCACACGCACACACCCAGACGGTTACACAGTTCCACATTTTACCATAACAGGTTCTGAGCATTAATAAACACCTGGGAAAAAAGTAACAACAAAAGCAAACCTTGCTTAAGAGCGCATTGGATGAGGTGGTTGGTTGTGCTTCTATCTAAACACACTCAGGAGGATCCTCAGCTCCATGCTTCCAGTTATCACGAATATTAAACATACATACACACCATTAGAATAATAAACCCTTTTTTTACTGTTAAGTCTTAAGTATATATTTAAAGGAGCAAGCTGTAACTTTGTTTGAAGTCGTTCTATAGCTGGTACTGCAGATACATAAACTGATGCGATCAGGCAGCTTGCCACTGTGGCTGCCGTCTGTGGCCCCAGCATGCAAGGAAAACCTGAAAGGTGTTTAGCTGCCACAAAACACCACCACACACAGATTTAGAAAACGTGTGTGTGTGTGTGTACAGTCCAACATTACATATAAAAATGCTGGGTTTCAGTGGTCCCCTACACACATAACAGAGCTGCAGGAGAGAAGCAGCAGGATGCTTCAAACTACCAACTTTTTTTAATTTTTTTTATTGCTATATATGGAGTTAGAATTACTGTTGGCCATGTTAAGTATATTGGAGAGCACTGCTCCTGTTATGCTCCTGTAATGGTACTAGTACTGAACAGTAATAAAAAAAATAAAAAAATATCACCAACATATCAAACACTGGAGGAAGAGATAAAATAAAGCTCTTGATCACATGACCTACACTGATATTTGGCCCAGTTTTCCTTCCTTTCATCATCCAAAGTGTCCACCTTTATCACCAGTCTTCCACTTCTGAAGCAGCAAGTCAGTGTGTTTTAATTTCTACACAGAGCAAGAACTTAGCATTTCACAGTCTATTCTTAGGAATCAAACACTCCCTTCCAGTCCGCTAGCCATGGGGTCATTAAAAAGAAAAAAAAAAAAAAAACTGTCATGTCTACTATACAAAATCAAACAGTGCTTTTTGTTCCTCACATAGATCTGTGTGTAAAGGCAAGTAACACTCTTGCACGCCCACTCAAACACAATTTCAAACATCACAAACTAGTGTATGTAAGCTCCAGGTGCTGTAGGTCTGTAGGTGTCCATCCTGAGTCCTGTTCCCTTGTGAAAGATTTTAAAATCCAGTGATCACTGGAATCTGAGAAAAAGACGTGTCTTTGAAGGGTGTTCACTAACCTACACCTTGTGACAGTGAAGAGCTGCCAGGACAGCGCAGGAAAAACTCTAAAGGGAACATGGCGTCTTAAGAACTCGCCTGGACACCAAGAAGTGAATGCTACACATGAGTAGTGGGTTAGGGGTCTTATGTGAAACTAATGAAGTGCTTCAAGCACCTGGTAGAAGAGTTTGTAAGGATCAGTAACGTGATTCAGATCGAGGGGTATTAAGCCGGGCAGGATTTGTCGTTAGACTGGGGCGGGGGTGGAGGAGGAGGAGTGTGAGGGAGAGAGTGTGTGTGGCCTGCAGGTGGAGGTGGAGGTGTAGGGGGAACAGTGGAGGTCGGGGAGCCCATTGCCGGGCTGCCACCCCCTCCTCCGCTCTTTGGGAACACCACCGGCTTGGGTCTTGTTGCTGGGGGGCGCAGCTCTCTAAAGGAAGGTACAGAGGAAGAGAGGGAGGAGGAGGACAGGGAGGGGGATGTGGCGGAGGGCAGGGGGCTCCGCGGCTGGCTCTTGGCGGGGCGGAAGGAGGAGGGTACATCGCTGGCTGAGGAGGCGCTGCGCTGAAGTGGGTGAGCATGTGAGGAGACCCCCTCACTGTCCCGCAACAGACGGGAGTGGAGGGGACTGGAAGGCTCTGAGGCTCCTCCTCCTCCTCCCCCACCACCACTCACACCTTTCAGCTGCTCCAGTGTGTCCAGGACCACGTCAGGGGTGTGTGTATGTTTGGAGGTGCTCTGTCGCTCACTCAGGGTAGAGCTCATTGCCACCTCGATGTCCTGCAACAAACAGACATAAAGTAAACACACACACACACGTACACAAAGTTTCAAGCACGGCGGCAGGTAACTGAAGAGAGAAGTACCTGTGAGCTGTGCTCCACCTGGGCTATCACCTCTGGGTCCAGTGGTCTGTGGTTGCTGAAGCTCTTAGAGCGCCCTGCTGTAGTTGTCTTCCTTAACTGCGGACTCTCCACCTAAATGTTCACAATGGCCCCAGATATATCAACAAAACCAGTCCATTCACTACATTCGTTTGTAGGAGACACAGTGAGATGTTACAGTACCTTGGTCTTGAGAGAGGAGTGGCGAGTGACTGAGTTGAGGATGCTATGAGCGCTGACGGGTCGTTTGTCTCCAGTTTCCTTCACCAGAGCCCCTCCAACAGGAAGAGAAGCTGTTCTCACTCCTCCCCCTCCGCTGGCTCCTGGACTGGTGTTTTCGCTCTCTGAGCTCCGGAAAGCTCTTCGGATGCTCCCAGACTCCGGACGTTTCCTCAACCTGAATGAGACAAATATTTCAGTTACATATTTCTATTATTTACTGTGTTGTTGTGATTTGATTAGAGGGCACTCAGTAAAAAAAGTCAGTTCAGGGTCAAAAAGTCTAAAAACAACAACGACAATGGAAAAAACAATGTTTTTGCTTGTTGATTTTTTTTCGTCAGTCAATGCAAAAGGAAAACTGAAATTGCAACACACTTGTTCAGGTTGGCCAGGTAGATGTCAGCCACATGAGCTCCAGTAGGAGAGGCGGCGCTGCCTCTAGTGGACACCCTCTCCTCCAGCAGATCCCTGGAGTCAACATCAGGCTTTGGACTTCCCCGTCCCCCATCAGACCTGAAACAATCATTCAGTACTTATGAAATCACTGCTATGAAAGACAAAGCTGACTTTAGTGCCACCTTTATTCTAATTAACAACTTCTGTATAGACTCTTTTCGACGTTTTTTTTTTCCCTTCACTAAATGAATAATTCCAACATGAACACTAATCCTCATCACCTTTATCACTTTTCAAAATTACACAGTTTCTTGCACACTGGAAAGCACCTTCAACTTAAAAGGTAAATTCCTGTATTTGTCAGCCTGGGTATCATTCTTATATTTTGATATGACAGTTGGTCAAGATAACTTTCTACTCAGTCTATTACTGAGTTTTGAAAATGTGGACCAACAACTGAGCCTCGTGCACTTGTCTTACTTGTTAGCTTTCATGCGGAGTCACTGAAGGTATTCAACTCCAAATCCCTGCAGTTATTGTATTCTACTTCTTAAAAGCTGTACAGCAGGAGTCTCCACACAGTGTGTACCTTGTCATGTTATTTTTTTCAGTTGGGAAACTTGGGCACCTAAACCATCTTCTCGTGTTTGCTACTAATTAGCTAGCATGCACAGAAGTGTAAAAAAAAAGCCTGACATTTGTGGCCTGCATGAATACAACAGCTGAAGTTGACAGGGAAATTGATCTGCGGTGACACACAGTTCTTATCACAGAAGACCAACTTCCTTAACTATGGGGATTTCCAGTGGACCGCTTTCTGTGTTTGATTTTGGTCAGTCAAATAAACATGTGTTCATTGTTTTTTGTATTTGTATGTAGTTTATGTAGTTTGCATTTTCCAAAACTATACAACAGAGGAAGTAAGAAAAATATTGATACCAAATTTTCATACCAGACTAAAATGTGAACATAAGAGACATGTTGACTACAACTGCAATTCCCTTTAAAAAACTGTATTATCTTGCTGTTCCTTATACGAATATTTGATAAAGACTAATGACTGGAAGACATCTTACGTGTCTTGGACCACAATATACTGGTGTGGCACCAGTCCATCCACTCCATTGTGTCGTCCCTGCCACCAGTCATCAGAAGCTCGCTGGAACAGAAGCAGAGAGGCTCCCTTTTTGAACGACAGCTCCCGACTAGTCCGCCCGGAGTAGTCGAACCGAGCGATGGCTTCGATTGGGTCGGACTCTGAAACAGCCAAGGAGCCTGAGATTCAGAGAATGGTGGACAGAGACAGGAAGTGACAGAGAAGCAGAGGGCAGCAACAAATGAGAGAGACAAGAGAGGTGGAAGAGAGGGGAAGCCAGATTAGTGCATAGCAGGTTAGTGCTGCTGTATTTGGTGACTGTGCCAAGGTTGAAAAATGCTGAGCAGTAACGAGGCAGCATAATAAACACGGTACTGAAAGCAGGATGTGAGCTGGTTTAAAAGGTTAAAGCCAGAGTAACTGGTGAGGAAAGCAGCGTGAGATCTCATAAACTAGTTACAAGAGGAAATTGGTTCCTTGAATTACTACATGTATTTGTGTGTGTGTGTGTGTGTGTGTGTGTACGTGTTAGTCACCATCTTCGCTGTTGTGGCTGACAGAGACGGTGTCAGGAGCAGGCTCTTCCACAAGGGGGGGCTCACAGTGTGGACTGTCGCTGAGGTGGACACAGAGGGCAGAAGAGGTTAGACAACACAACTACGCAAGTCTAAGACTGACTGCACGTGTTGATGACATACAGCTTGAGCTCTTCTCCTCTATCCAGTCACATGAACTCGTGCTGTACACTGTGTTAATGCTGTGTTAACCATCTTGCAAACTTTGTATTAAGATAGGTTAGGTTTTTTCACATCTGTGATTCCAGCCACCCATGACTCTCTCCACATACACATGGCATGTGAGCATTTAGTTCAGATGGATTTGAAAAAAAATAAATCTGAACCTATCCTTTAATTGTGGTCCTGGTCTTGGCCTTCTGGTTGCAACCATGCCAGTGTGATAATATTTTCTGTCTACACTTTCTACAGTCGAGACTCAGAGCTTCTCCTCCCGTGTGACTTACAGTCTAAACAACTGCTCTGACTGGCAGCAATCATAATAACTGGTGCCGAGGCTTGTCATTACAGTAAAACTGAAAGCTGGCACTGTCGTGCATTTTGGTGTGTGTGTGTGTGTGTGTGTGTGTGTGTGTGTGTGTGTGTGTGTGTGTGTGTGTATTCTGTGTTCTCCCACGCTGATGTGGTCAGGAGGTACTTTAATCTCCTATGTGATGGAGGGTAAGCCGATCCTCGTGGCCCCCTGGCCCTGAGCGGAGCAGACAAGCTGAGAACCCCCATCACTCCACAGCAGCCCCTAAATCAACGACCTGTACCCCCCCTCCCCCATTCACCGCCTTCCCACTTGCTTCCTAGTTCATATCCTACACGACCTATCACTCCTTAAACTCCCCTCATACATATACACCTTTTCTCCTCCCCAGCTCTCACCAGAAGTCATCACCACTTCCAGGGATGATGTAGACGGGGCCCTGCAGGTCCTGCGGTCCAGGGAAGATGGTGTCATGGTGGATAATGATAGTTTTAATGAGCTCGTTGACGTGAGCCTGGCAGGAGACCTGGTCGTGGCCCTCTGGGACAGACATCAGTGTGGGACCGAAACAGATGGCCAGATTGTAGGGGTCCATCATGTTATCCTCGCTGTACTGAGACAGGCTGAGCAGAGGGGAAAGCAGAGTTATTTAGAGGGCATTGTCACTAAAAATACATATTATATATATATATATATGTACAAAACTGACTATGCATACAAACAACCACAACATGTCATTTACAGCCTACGACACCCCCAGCTTGTAAATAAGCTGTGAACGTATACATGTATCTGCGGATCGCATGAGGTCCAACAGTAAACACTACCAAAGCCCGCATCACTTCATCACTTCATCTGTACGATGTGGTGATGGAGAGACTCTGATGATGTGTGAGTGTTTCAGTGTTTGAGAAGAAGCAGGAGCTTTGGGGTGAGTGTAAATCACTTCACCAAAAGAAGAAGCTCCCCTCCTGTCTCCGCATGAGCTCTCTGGGACGGCTTGGTTTACCCAGGCGTCTCAAATTTCAGGTCTCCCACATCCCATTTCGTTTCATCTTTCACTCCCTTTTGCTACCTCTCTTTACTGGAAGGCTTTGTCGTGGATTGTAGGGATTGATGGGACAGCATGGAATGTGCGAGTGATTGTGTGTCCGTGTGTGTGTGTCTGAAACTGACGTTGAATGCATATTGGGTATTGAAGTGATAGATCAGTTGCCTCTTTCAACTGGCAGCGTGCCGACCCGAATCTACTGCAGGTAATACACTGACTGTGGATAACTCACACAACCCTGACGTCAAATAACCCAAACTATCCCTTTAGCATATATTCAACCACAACTGCAACAAAGCACACATGCAGAAAAATGTGTTACTACCGTTGTCTTAAAATTACGGCGATATATGTGTCTCTGTTTGAACTGCCTCTACTGATGTCTCCTCAAATACTCTCTTCTGTTCATTGTTTTTAAAGAGTTTGGTTTGTGGCTGATGTGTGAAGCCCATTGAAACACTGTAAGTGGTATTGGACCATATAAATAAACTTAAACCTTAAGTGGGAAATTAAACTGTTTCTCAAGGAGGAAGGCTTCCAGCTCCTTGAGAAATGCAGGGGTAGAAATATTCTTTGCACTTTGGACTTTAATTAGGGTCCATACTTGACTTTCCACAAAGGTTAAAGGATGTTTATATTTGGTGTGAGAAGGCCAAAGGAAGGGTCTCTGACCTCATTCTGGTGTTTATTAAACTAATGTGCAAGTATCGTGCAATTGTAGCAGATTGGAAGACAGGATGTTCCTTAGTTGCTGAAAGGTTGCATATCTATTATTTTTTAAATAAAAGTTTTTAAGGTTTTAATTCACAGTTTCTTAGTGGCATCCCTTCAAGAAAGACCATCTTTGAAAAATGTAAATAATAGTGGATTTGTGGATAGTTGATCAGGTTTTTGTAGTGCATTTCATTCTGTTCTGCTTTGACTCCTTTATTTAGCCAAAACAAGTGATAAGTTGTTTTTTGTGGTTCACAGTGATTGAAATTATGTTTGTTATTGTGTGTGGATTAATGTATAGTGAAAGATGTTTTTGAATATATTGACCTAATCCTCCATGACTTTTTGATTGATGTGAATCAATCAATTGAATCCCAACTATTCTTTGCTCTTTGTGTGAAATCATTGTTAAGCAAAGCTGGTGAAACCTTTGACACAAAACATAGTTCACACTGTTGCACATGTGATTTAATAAATATTAACTTTTGGGAAATACTGACGCAAGCTTCTCAGTGTGCAATCATCTACTTTTGCTTAAAGTAGAAAGCTTGTTAATTTTTTTTCCTGAGACTATGTCACAATTTTGTTGGTTTAATTCAGTGGTTTTATTATTCAGCTGCTACATTGTTATTTTCCAACTTGCCTTTGTTACCTTCAACCACTGTTCGTAGACACTCTGATCTATCCATGTTAAGCACCAGTGTTTCTACCATTTTTGAAACTACGACAAACAAAACATGTGGCCTCCTTTGAATTGTACGCCTCAAGTCTGAGGTTAATCTGAAACTCAAATATAAACCAGAATTACCATCTCGTGGTTGTATGCCTCCGCCAGCCAGTAGGAAATGTGGTCACAATCTCCCCTCACTGAGTTACAGCATTGAATGATGGTCAGAAGTGTTTTTGCACAACATTATGATGTCACAGTGAAATTGACCTTTGACCATTTGGATGTAAAATGTCATCACTTCATCATTTCATCCTATTAGATATTTGTGTTAAATTGCGTCATAACTAGCGTATGAATTTGTGAGTTATGGCCAAAAATGAGTATTGTGAGGTCACAGTGACCTTTGACCTTTGATCACCAAAATCAGTTCATCCTTCAGTCCAAGTGAACGATTGTACCAAATTTGGAGAAACATGGCTAACTGCAGTTCAGTGTGTAGCTGCTTTTGTAACTGTGATTCATTTCTTTGATGTTTCTGTGATGTAATTATTAAAATATAGCTACTAACCCAGGTCTTATTCCAGCATTTTTATTAACTACAGATTGTTGATTTCTCACCAATTAGCTTGGTCTATTGTCTTGCCATGTGTGTGTGTGTGTGTGTGTGTGTGTCCTGCTACTCACTGGTTGAGGAAGGCGAACAGGTATCTCATAATGATGAGGGTTTTGCTCAGCAGAGATTGTAGAACTTTCTTAATGTGGACTGCCCGCTCCTGGAGGCTCTCAATTGCTGGGAAATAACAAAACCATAAGACCCAGGAGATTACTCACACAATCAAGCGCATACACACACACACACACACACACACACACACACACACACACACACACACAAAAGACAAAAGGTTGCAACACTTACAGACACAGGATATGAGGTCATGGAAGACTTCTTTAGGGAAGAGAGCATGGTCCAACCCTCTAAAATAGAGCTTCAGGACCCCAGCAATGGAGTCCATGTCGTGGTCATTCTGGTCCCCTGCCAGCGGGTCCTCACCTACAACCGGATGAGAAGAGTGAGAGAGTGAGAGAGAGAAAGAGAGAGAGAGAGAGCGAGAGAGAGAGAGAGAGAGAGAGATATAGAGAGAGAGAGAGAGGAGGGGGGAGAGGGAGTGGATGAGAAAAGATTATAAAGCATGGGGTAAACACATTCTCTAAAAATGCTCATGTTTCCTGTTGGATAACAGTTGTACCTCTCTCAAAGGCATTCTTGATGTCATTGACCTCCACCTGGGAGCCTGACACTCTGAAGATGCCCTCATGCTGCAGACCTACACAGACATACATAACCACAGTTTTAATTAAAGACGCCCTATTCATTTTCAGGATTGTACAGTTGAATTGTGACATAGTCTCCCAGTTTAATTGTATCCCTAACCAATCACACTAGACATAACAATGCAACCAATCAGTACACAGGGAAAGCTGATGCTAAACCTATCACTTCGTTGGAGAATTTCACTCACCATGGCGACTGATGAAGCGGATGCAGCTCTCAACCATCAGAGGAATGGCCTCACCTGATTCCTAAAATAGGGGGAGAGGAATTACTCCCGGTATAGGAAGAGACAAGACAGGAGACTGGCGTGGAAATAAAACACAGCGCACTTCTTGTCAGGAGGATTTTCACACACACGTCTGCACACGCACATGCATCGGTGCACACATTTGGGAGGAATGGGTATCAGACATGGGGGAGAGAGGGTGGGCGCAGTGCTCAGCTGTTGCTAGGAGACTGCGCTTTTCCCTTTTCCCTTTGTTTGTTTGGGGTTTCCAGAAATCTCTGGGAGGTGAGGCTGTGGAGCGTATGTTGGACAATATATGCACATAGTTGTTGTTGTGTGAACACAACTGTGCTTTTATATGTTGAAATGTGACTATAATTTGAAATGAACAATCAGCTGATCAGCTTATATCTCCGTTAAGTTAGAGCGTTTGACCAAAACACAAATCACCCACAAGAGGGAGCCACAAACATGAGATAGTCCAATTGATCAGCTTCTTTTGATCACTCGTGTGTCACTTCAGATTGCTAGCTATAGATGTATACTGCTGATTGGGTCAAATTAATCAGAATGATGTGATGATTATAACCAAAACACTGTCAACATATGCATCCTGTGAACGGAGGATACCGTGAGAAAACATGTGGCTTGAGTTAAAAACAAAGCTACAGCAGCTCTGCAGCTCTGACTGAAAAACTCACAGCCACTCAGAAACACACTCGGACACCAACTTGTGAGAGATAATTACCTGCTTCCGTACTGTCGAGTTTCTCCGTCCACTACACAGACGGAGAGAGGGGAGAGGAAGAAACGGCACTCTGTCATTATGTGTACAGACAAAGTCTATTTATACTCACAACTCTGGTAACGCTCTATTTGTACACTCAGAGACATATGCACATGTGTTGAGAATATCTATAAACAGTGAGGGGGGAAAATAATAACCCTGGTTGCCAAGAAGTCAAACTTAAATGCTGCTATGGTATATGCAAGTGTGTGCGAGAGAATGTTTCCTTCCTTCACCACACCTACCTGGCAAGGCAACAGTCACTCTTCTGACCTAAAGGAGGGAGAAACAGGAAGAGTGGGAGGGGGGGGGGGGTGGTATGACAGGAAAGCGAGAGAAAGAGATAGGCTGTTATAGTGGAATCAGGACACATGAGGAAACAGCTTCAGATGGAACAGAGACAGGGAACAAACGTCTCACTTAAGCTGTGCACACACAATTTTGGGAGGCTTTTTCCTGTAAGCTTATGGAAACGCAGACACATTCAGCCCTGAGGAATACACCCTCCCCCCGTGCCCCCCCCATCCCTGCCCTAACACACACTTACAAACATACAGCTGCATCCACATATGGTCACTGTCACTGTGACCTAGCCCTCCACACACACACAGCTTGTGATTATTAGATGTATTAAACTCATTCTGTTGCACTGCATGGGTTCTGATGTGTCCCACCACACCACTCATCTCTCTGATCTGCTTCCTGCTCTGCCTCCAGGCACCAGACCTTTTCCTGAATCCATCTCCCTCCTGCTGCGGAGCTCCCAGAGCACAAACACACACTCGCACATACAGGACACAAGGACGATGTCTTAAATGTATGAAGGACACTCTGGCAGCCCCACTCACTCTCTCCCAGGGTCTTCTGGATGAGGTCATGCTTGGCGTCCAGTTTGGTGATCAGGTTCCTGCCCTCCAGAAACTCTTTCAGCTTCTACAACACACAGAGACACACACACACACGCTGGAGTCACAACATGTGCATATTATGCTCATATATAACTGCAGTAAAGAAAACAGCTTTGTCGGTTAGAGGCTTGATCCTATTAATGCTTATGAGAAATCATCTATGTCCATAAATGGCAGCTGACCGTGAAGTAGAACTGCTCCGTCTCCTGCTGATTGGCCCGCCGCTTGGCCAGGCTGGGCTTGCTGAGATAGGATTCACTGAAAGTGGACTTGACCGACTCCATGCTGTTGCTGTGGTGGAAGCACTCGGAGACGTCGTAGTCCTCCACTGTCACCATGTCCTGGATGGTGGACAGAGTAGCCTCCATGGTTTTCTTCACCTGAAGGGCAGTAACGAAGAGAAGACAAGATGTGAACAAAAGCTGTGATTAACACTCAAGACACTTACAAGGGGTTCGAAGATGACACAGATGAATGAATAATATTAGAGGAAGCAGAAAGATGTCCGACCTCTTCATTCTCAATCTTGAGTGTGGAGAGACGGGACTGCAGCTGCTGACATCTCTGGAGCAGCTCGCTTTCCAGCGGCTGCTGTGCACACATCACTCCCATCTACAAGCGAAAAACATATTATAGCACTGATGTTTAACAACGCACTCACTCTAACAGAACCAAACGCAAGCGCTTGCACTGTACCGTGTCTCCCATGTGGGACTGGAAGTCGAACCGAGCCGGGGGGCAGAAGACGTTGTTGTAGGTCTCCATCAGTTTCTGTTTGTCCCCGTTGGGCTCCAGACTCTCTGCGGCTCCCTCCAGTGTCTCCAGGCCGGTGTGTTTGGATGTTTCTACGTTCTGTTCTGCAGATAAGTAGGTCCTCAGGGCACGATGCAGGCTGGCATGGTAGCCCAGGTCACAGCACTGGTACACACACACACACACATGGACACATAATTTAATGGCATGAAATGTAAGCATTGTTGAGTAACAGAAAATAAAGCAGAAAGAAATGACCTATGACATATGTATAGTTTTGGTTTTTTTAGCCACTATGCCTTTGACAGTCCAGACATACAGGGATATTACATGATATCCAGCCATGTCACCAAGCCATGCAGACACACTGTTTACCTGTATATATAGTGCTACTATAATCAGTTTAACAACTATAAAAAAATACTGCACCACAAGTTGCATCGACATCTATACAATAGTCTTTGAGATGTCACATGGTACATCTTCCTTGCTCTCAAAATGGATCATTCTTAAATTGTAAAATGTCTGTGCTGAAATATTTTGCATGTAGGATGGATAAACTAATAAACTAAGAGACAAAATAAACAGGGTAGTTTAACTGAGATAAACCCTCTCCTTCTCAGCATCGCCCATCTAACACGCACACATTCACAACCGGAGGCTGCACAGTACGACCCCAGTCTGCTCCGTTATCCTCCACTGGATAAAGGTTAGATCGAGTAGACACACAGTGCATATTTTACAGGTGAGATTCGTTGTTTATCAGTTCATTAGACATGGTTGGTGCCTCCTTAATTTCTTTCACAACCTACATGGGCAACACTGTCTCCAGCTATTACCTGCCAGAACGACGTACGGCAAAATCGTATTAAAGAAATTAGCAAAACAATTCACTAACATTGTGAACGTCACTGGGGGTTTACCAGAGCACAGTTTGTTCAATTAGTGTGTCAGCGCCATCAACCGGAGTGAGAGAATGAACACCTCGATTGACAGGTCCGTCAGTCCAGCAGGCAGTGAAATGTTTTTATTGAGCAGAGAATGATTAAAATGTTTTGGACACTGGCTTTCTATGAGGGG
Organism: Seriola aureovittata; assembly: GCF_021018895.1. NCBI lineage: Eukaryota > Metazoa > Chordata > Actinopteri > Carangiformes > Carangidae > Seriola > Seriola aureovittata. The sequence goes on along the minus strand of NC_079365.1, from coordinate 12,816,760 downwards.
CCCAAACACTCGATACAAAGAGGAGAAAACATAGAGAGTGACCAATCCTCCTTCATTAGGAGCACTGAAGCTGATGTGAAGAGACTGACCGAGGGACCACCCCTGGCTCCAACTCACTGGGACACACGCACACACAATATGTCTACAAATGTTAGCCGCTCCCGCCGAGTAACAGAGAGTGTTTATACTCACATCAATGATGTCGGAGAGGTCATGGATGTAATATTTGAAGACACAGCTGTTGGTGGCCTCAAGAGCTAGCAGGTACTCATTCCTGGCCTTGATGGCCTTCAGCTTGTTCTCTGTGTACTTAGCTTGTCTCTGATAGGAGAGAGAGAGAGAGAGTGAGATAAAGACAAGGGATTGAAAAGAGGAGAAGTAAAGAAAAACCGGGCAAGAATGAAAGAAGCAGAGTAACGACAGGTAGAGAGAAGGAGGGAAGGGAGAGGGATAATAGGTGTTAGAGTGGAATGCCTCAGTATTGATTATGGATAATAAGAAGTGGAGAACCATGTAGCTGTGACAGGCCCCAGCTGTAGTAGACAAGGTTAGCAATAAGCCAGTCATGCCCTCATAAATCATTCATGAGACACACACACACACACACACACACACACACACACACACACACAGTCAATGTGACAACAGGTGGAGCGCTCTGAAACAGCTTTCCTCTCGTTGCCCTCCATTTCCCCTCCCCAGCCAGGCCTCGCTCACCTTCTCCTTCATCTTCTCGATTTTTTTGACACTGGAGCGTCGGACTGGTTTCTCGTCAGTCTTGATGCTGGCCAGGGTGTCGGGGGAGCGCGGCGTCTGACGGTCGTCCTGTCGACCGGAGCGTCCCATCTGCTTCTCCTCCTGCTTCTCCGCATCCTTCAGCTTGGACTCGGCATTGATGCTGTCCGTGTTGTACATGTGGTATGTCTTCATCACCTGGGAACAAGGGTTGAGATTTGTAGACAAGCATGAATATGCGTGTTTCTCAGTGGGTCTCCTCCCTTCAGTTCTGGCCCCGGATCAAAAGTGGGATTATGCCACTCAGCATCATGAAGAGAGTGTAGCACAGAGGCTCGGTACACAGACAGACTTTTCAGACAGAACCCCCGAGCACTGGCACGCCGCAATATTACAGTCACAAACAACCTCCTCTACTGTACTTGGACATGGTGGTATGACTTTAACATGAAGAGTTAAACACATGAAACGAGTATGTGTGTGTGCAGTGTCAGCCTTATTCTGGTGACCACCGCCAGAGCCATCATTATACGGCTCAAACCCTCCTCAAAACGCCACCGTCAGACACACTGGTCTATGAGTATACATGTGAGCAACTGCGCGTCACTCAAACCAGATCTATTTCTATCTCTTACTACACACTATAATTACAGCCTAAGATCTGCTTTTATGGGCCTTGCTGGGCTGAAGCTGTATGGTTGCTTGCTGGTCAGAGGCATGATGTAGTAGGAAACTTTGCCCACACACAAACAGACAGTGAAACACACTCTGATTGCCGCAGTCCTTTTGGCAGCACCATGGACATGTGTAACCGGCATTGTGATGCCCCTGACAGCGTGAGAAGACCAAAACAACAGACAGGCCAGTGATGATGTGTGAAATATCAACAATCAAGTCAGACTGTCCCGTTTGTAAGAATGTGCATAACAACGCTTTACAGAAGCATGAGTGTATCAGTATATATCACTCCTTTAAAAACATCAATAAGAGCCATGCTAGCAGCTCTGTGAAGCTGTACTTGGGCACAGTGTTGCTATGAGCTAAATGCTAACATGCTCACAATGATAACGCTACCATGCTGAAGTTTAGCAGATATAATGTTAACCATGATCACCATGATTTATTTAGCATGTTAGCGTGAAAACATTTGCTAACAGAGGTTGAGAATTGCATTAGTTTTGCAGGCATTGCAGGTGATTATAAACCAAATTAACTGACCTGATGATGGCTAAAAACTGAAAATTTAGGAGTCACTAAAGTTGTCAGAATTCATCTCAAAGGCGACCATGAATATGTTTACCAAAATTCAATCTAATAGTTAAAAGAAATTTCATTCAAAACTATTAAATGTGAACCTGCTGGTGAAAGAAAAAAAGGGATCACTGAAGTCAGTACGATTCATCTTCTAGGGACCGTAAACATCTGTAAAAAGGTCATGGCAAACCATCCAATAGTTTACCGCTGTGATATTTCACTCTAACCCACAAAAGTGGTGGATAGACCGACTTTGCTTTAGAACCAAGCTGCTAGTGTGGCTAAAAATCTTATATCCTAAAATGATTGTATCTAAAATGCCTCGTTAATATCCATGTTTTTGTGTTGTCTATAAGCTTGTTCTTGTTAGCTCTTGTTACATTTGTAAAATTATTTTTATTTGCAACTGGTCCTTGTAGTAAAGTACTTTGTACCTTTGGTTTTGAAATATGCCGTTAAATATGTTGTGAGTGTGATGGCAGTGGCTTCTCTTACCGTGTAAAGCTCATTAAGAACTTTCATCATGTCTTCCTGCAGCTGTACGCCAACCTCTTTGCTCTGGAGAGACAGAAAAACAAGACACATTCATATGGATGAAAAGTGCCAACTATTCACTAAGTGTCATTATTCACAGATTCTACCCACTGTCCATCTACCTGGTCATCTCTCTGTCAACTAATGACACCCATACCCACTCAGGCTCAGCCAGTGATCAACAGCCCCATCATCAATCAAGATTAGACAATCTTGCTGAACAGGAGTGGATGAGTCACTGGTTCAGATGAATGAGCAAGGCGGTAGTGGACTTGATGGATGTGGAGACAGAGGAGGAAGCTACAGATATGGATCGCTACATGATGGCACGGTGGCAGAGAGCGTAACGCAGAGGAGGCAAGAGGAAAAAAAAGAGCCAAAGACAGAGAGCAAGATGACACAGTTAGACAAGATTAAAAAAAAGAGACAAAGTGGGAGGAACAGGGAGTAATACAGGCAGTACCATTCTCCAGACAGCTACTAATGACTGACGACTTCACGGGAACCCCACGCATCAGCAGGCTCCACACACATTCACAAATGTACACACATAAACACACACATTTCACAGCTCCTCTCATATTTTAGCAGGATACGCTGGGATTCACCTCAACTACTAAAATCACGTCATTCGGACTGGGTTTTAGTAATGATGAAAAGAGAGGCATAAACCAGCTACATATTACACTTTATACAAATTTGTCAATTTGGGAATATACAAATGAAACTGACTGAAATTGAAAGCAGACAGGTAAGATAAAGCAAAAGACAAGCATGGGGGAAAATAAAAGAGAAAAAAAAATAAATAGCAGAGACAGCCAACTGAAAAAAATGGATAAGGAATGCAGAGAAAAAGCAAGAACAGATTTCGTATGTTGAGCATCTGTCTTCTGCTGGAAGAGGGCACAGCAGAGGCGTGGGTTGTGGTGAGGTGTGAGAAAAGGATGGTGGGAAAGAGGTCAAGGGGTTTATGGAGAGCAAGGACTCCAAAAATCCTAATGATGAATTTATGTGGGAGAATTACAGAGAGCAGGAAGGTCGGGAACAGAGGGATATATGCTGCAGAGGGAGAAAGTGACATTAGAGAGATTTAGGATTCTGCTGTAGACGAAAAGAGGTAACAGGATCACTGAGGCTGTCCCGCCCTCACTCTTTAAAGTGCAGTACGAGGCTCAGATTAGGTGACAACCAGCCAGACTACAGCCAGTCAAAAAGCAATAAGCCATGGCTGAGCCCTCATATCTATCAACCATGGATCTTGACCTTTGGACTTACCATTTTGCCTGTGGACATCTAGTCTGGTTCACAACAGAAACTGGTAACTAGCACAGTTCATTAGCCCTGATGTCTGTAGTCCAGGTTGAGACTGTGTACTCATTAATGCAGTCTGACTCATTAGAGCTTTCTCTGTCAGTGACAAGATCTCACACACACACACACACACACACACACACACACACACACACACAACACACACACACACACACACACACACACACACACACACACACACACACACACACACACACACTGCACCAAAAGTATAATTTTGCACTACTTTCCACACTGGCTGAAATTAATGTGTTGACTTCTCTAATATGGGTCGTGGCGTTGGTCTCCATGAGTTGTGTACACATGAGTTGTGCGTGTCGTGGCCCCTGGCACTACTGGTATTCATGCTGCTGACTGGAAATGTTATAAATGAACTAATTATCTACTTAATTAGCCAACAGAGTATTCTCCTTGTGTATTTGTGCAGCCTGTTCATGACCCAGACATGATGAAAGCAGTCCTCGTGCCAAAGAAAAACCAGTGTTTGAGAAGAATGAAAATAGAAATCAACGTCCATGACTCAACCAAGAAGTGAGAGGCAAGGAAAAAGAGAAAAAGTGAGGTTTCCTTTTTTTTTTTTTTTTTGCACTGGTGTATCAGACAGGCAGTAAAATGAGGGTGAAGGTTTGTGTGTGTGTTCTCATCGCCTGCGATCAGACTGTAAATGTAGTTCAAAGACAACCTATCTGGTTAGAAAATCAGCAGCCTCTGCCATGACATTCCACTCACAGACTGCTTCACTTTGCCTTCCACACACGCACACACTTATCTTACTACACTTGTGAGGGCTTTCTCTTGATAAGATTCTTTTCCATCCTCACTACGAGCTTCACTTCCATCTTTACCTTAAACTTAACCCGTGATAGTTTAATCTAAACCCAAGTCTAATCTTAAATCCAGACCGAAGCTGTATGAATTCATTCTTTGAAGACAATTAGCAGAAATTACCTCACCTCGCAGAAATGTTCTCGCTCTGAAACTCTGAAAAACATGAAAAGTTCATATCTGTGTATGTTTACTAAACTCAGTCTCCAATCCTCTGCACTGCCTCTCAAATGCTCCAAATACTTGTGTATTTGGTTTAACTTGTCCAGCCTGGAGATGAATGACCGTCTCCCAGGGGAGAGCTCAGCCATGGTATATTGCTCTACAAGGTCAAGCAAGCTCTGATTTCCAGAGAAATCACCCCCCCCCCTTGTCTTGTCTTCTCATGATGCCCTCTCTTTCTACTCCAATTCTCTTCCTTTTTCTGGTCTCCCCCCGCATTTCCTCGGTCTCGTCTCTTTCTTCTCTATGTCAAGCAAGGCAGAGATCAGAGGAGACAAGAATGAGGCTACTGTATGAACAAATGGCCTAAACTCTGCTGACCTGAGGTTCAGCTGACTTGCTGTCAGTCAATAAAACAGCCCAATAGACAGAAAACAGATGCAGGGGAAACAAATGGACAGGGAAAAAATATGGACATGGTTTTCAGCATATCAGTCTGTAGCTGGTGCATTCTTTTTCTCCTTTGCACCTTTTCAAAAACACTCCTCCACACATGAAAAAGACTTTGAAAGAAGTGTGAGCCATACACTGTGACGGTAACCTCAAAGAAACCTCAGTGAAGTCAAATTCCACTGTGTGTGTGTGTGTGTGTGTGTGTGTTTGTGTGTGTGTGTGTGTGTGTGTTTGTGTGTGTGTGTGTGTGTGGGTGTGTGTGTGTGTTTACCTTCTTGAAGAGGCGTCCTGAGTCCTCGCTGATCTGTGCAAAGCGGGGAATGATGTTGTTGAGGTAGAGGTCGGACAGAGTGGCATGGTCGCGGCTCTCCCTCTTCACCTGAAGCAGCAGCAGGTTCCAGCAGTTCACTGGTGATAAGATGCTTTGCTCCTTCCTACAAGCGCACATGCACACACACACACACACACACACACACACACACACAGGGAGAGACTTAAAATGTATTCAAGGAGCTCAAAGCAAATGTTTAGACAAAAGACTAGCATAAAGTCACTTTCATCTTCTAAAGTTTCCGTCTCATGCTGCTGATAGATGCATACAGACATATACACGAAGACTTTCTTCATGTAAAATGTAGACAGGAATACTGCATAAAAAACACACTATTCAACACAGTGTTTTTGTAAAGATCAGACAAGGCATTGGGATAACAGACAGGGAGGGAGCAAATGCCCAGACAGATTTATGCTCAAAACAGCCACCCTCTTGCTCTCACACACACACACACACCTACACACACACATACACCCACACACACAGCCAGCCCAAACAGGGAACAGGGGATTCAGCCAGGATACAAAACCCAGCAGGAAGAGGTAAGACTCCCCCCCCACAAGTACAGCTGTCGCACAAAGGGATAAGAGAAAGAGGAGAGAGAGAAAAGATAGAGACAGAAAGAGAGAGATTTAAAGACTGTAATGATTTCAGTGTGATAGTCCAATAGTGTTTCATTGTCTTTTGTCAGGTCCCCATAAAGCCAATATATAAATGCAAGGCTCTCAATGTCCTGCTTACACGACAACATCAGCACCAGCATGTGTGACTGTGTGTGTGTGTGAGTGTGTACAGTATGTGTTATGGATGATCCATGGATGATCTAGTGGGCAAAATGGATTATGAGTGAGTGTAAGTGGATGAAAGAAGGTCTTTGTGCCGTTAAGAGCAGCTTTAACTGGATAGAGAGAGCAAAGAGCTGCAAGGCATTTACATCACACACAGACACACACACACACACAGACACACACACACCACACACACACACACACACACACACACACACAAGGGTCAGGAAAAGTAGAGCACTGACCCAAGCATACACAAGGTCGGAGACACAGAGAAAGTCTTTGACCGGGGGGTATAAAGTGGGGGTAGTGTCCGTGGGGAGGTGTGTGTGTGTGTGTGTGTGTGTGACTGTGAGAAAGTGGGATCTGATGAGATGAGTCATAAACAGTGATGTGATTTGCTGGTACTGGCTGTCACTGGTCAGATGACTAACGGAGTGTAATGATTAAAAGAAAAAAAAAAATCCACCTACACACATCACAAAGCCAAAATAGTTCAACTCCATGAACCACATTTTGTATGTTAAACTTGAGCAATGATAATGTGGGCTCACGTGTGTTTGTATCACTTTCTACTGCAACTTCTCTCTGCTGTCTGTTTCTTTTCCGTTGTGTCTGTCTTCACTGTTTGCACAACATTTTTTTTTCCACCAAAACAGGGCCACAGTTCCTCTATTTGCTCAACTGGCCAGCCTCCCTGCCTCCATGTGACATGTCACCCTCAGCCCACCGCGGATGATCACCATGGCAATGGCACTGCAGCAACTGGGTGAAATATCACCTAACTCTCTCTGATCCTCAGCTATCGCAACGCAAACACTGAAATGTCATTGGTCCTTCTGGAGGTCACATGGTGCACGCTGGGAACACAGTGAGTCTTAGGGTCAGGTGCTGTCAGTGGAGGGAAAATGCTAAATAGTCATTTACATTCAGGATCAAACTGCATAGTACTAAACAGGGCATCACTGCTGGCAGTTTCATACAACTGAAGCAAGCTGAGCAGGCAAATTGTTCTTGCACTGACCAAACTAAATACTAGGACCAGCTGTACCACAGAAACACTTGTTGTTTGAGCACAGCTTTAATGATTGGACTAACAACAGGATGCATGAAGGGAAAGGTCCGGCTGCACAAAACACTGACACAATGTGCACAAAGACAGTCAGAGCAGGCATATACTGACATGTTTTCCATATTGTCCTACTAGATTACATACTGCCTGGTATTTTAGTTATAATGATATTTTGATTGTAAATTCTGTCTTTTCTTTTTCTCACAAAAATAATCAAGGCAGTCATATCAAAAATCACTTTTTAATTATATCATATTCCAAGTTTGATTAAATATTGTATGAAAGGGTAAGCAGAAAACAAAACAAAAAAAGAAAAAACACTTGACAGATTTAAATGAATACAACCACAAAAGATACAAAACAGCAATTTTCCGGCCACGTGTGGTCATACGATCCCAAAAACCACATTGAAATAATGTGTAGCTGTCGCCAAGAGTTGTGTAAGGGGCTGCAACTTGTTAACAGTGAAACTGAGCTAATATTTAGCATAAGGGTAGGCTTTGAGTCAGGGTGCAACTTGTGAGGGCTTCTTCATGTGACCAATCTGCCTGTCAGCCTCAGGGCACGCACACACACACACACACACACACACACAAATAATACGGTTAAACCGTCTAACCCCCCACCATTGCTGTACGCTGTCTGCCAAATAGCAGGAATACCAGGAGTCTCCATGGGATCAACACAAACACACACAACCATCACACCCCACAATTCTTGGAGCACCATCAACGCCTGGCTGTATGGAGAAACAGACCCAGACCCACACACATACGCACACACACACAAACACACACACACACACACACACACACACACACACACACACACACACACACACACACACATACACACACACATACACACACACACACACACACCTACATTCAGACACACATACAAAAATACACACACATAACCGGAAAATAGCTGAAATTCCAGCGTGGCACCCGGACTGAGCTGCAGCAGATGCAGGGAGACTGTTAAATACACAGATGTTAGAAGAACAGAGAAGCAAAAGGAGGGTGAGAGAGGAGCAAACAGAGATATGAAAATGGAGATTGAACACTTGTCAGTCAGTGAACTGCTGTATTTTTATTGCATTACGACATGTTGATAGATTATGACGTAAGGAGACCTGCTGCAGTAGCTGAACAGCTAAACCACATATTTTATTCTCTGTCCTTTGCCCTACCTTCTCCTCTGCTCTCCTTCCCTCCCCCAATACGCAACAGAGGGAAACATACACTCTGCAACTGGCTCAGTATTGATCTGAGCTAGAGGGTGTGCATGTGTGTGTGTGTGTGTGTGTGTGTGTGTGTGTGTGTGTGTGTGTGTGTTGTAGATGTGTGTGCATGTTGGGGGTATGTCCTCTTGGCTGGAATTGGGTTTCGTTTAGAGGACCTATCGATTCCTTTCAGTCTGTGCCTGCATGTGTCAGAGAGCAGGGGTGTGGGTTTGCCCCCAGCAGAGAAATTAATGTTTCTGGTAAATTGAAAGATGCATAAGTAAAGACCAGGGGGAAAAAAGAGGAAGTTGGCTGCAGAGGAGGTCATAGTTAACAGGAATCCAAGAGGAAAGAGTCCAGTCCTTCTCAATAGTTTTAGTAATTCTGGAAGATACAGTCTATTCAAGAGTCAGGAGATGTTAGCAAATCAGGTTACCAAATAAAAACAAAACAGTTCCTCCTAATTATTGTCTCTATTCTTTCTTCATTCATTTTCTCTCACAATTCTCCCTGTTTCCAGGGGCACTTGTGTCTTAGCTCCTTCCAGTGGAGATGCAGGAGAGAGAAGCAGGGAAGGATGGAAGGAATTTTATTGACCTGAGGGGTCATCGCTGTTCAATCCAACACCATCATTTTGAAGAGTAAGCAATTACTGATGAGGCACAGCTGTCTCACAAATCATGACACAATTTGGTGAGGCTCCTCGTGTCCCTGTAGGTTGATATTAAAAAAAAAAAAAAAAAAAAAAAACGGTACTGCAGTAATGATACATTAATGCTACTGCAGCTACAGCCCCTTCACATCAGTAGCAGTAATCAATCATTAAAATTTAGAGACAGGAAAATTTCCATCAAAAGGATGTTGCCAAGCGGTTGAACATTTCTGCTTAAGATACATTTGTGTTTTCTTGTCAAAAGTTCCTCTGCAAAGCGCCTTTTTTGATGCACCCGTCAATTTTCAAGCCACAGGCTAAAAGATAGAGGAGTGAGGATGCAAAGAGTCATAATTAACTAAACTGAAAGCACACTCTGCCTCCATTTATGCATTGCTCTGCAGAATTTGTGTGTGTGTGTGTGTGTGTGTGTCTGCACGTGTGTGTGTGTGTGTGTGTCTGCACGAGGGTGTTTAGCAGTTCAGTATCCTTCCCCACATGGAAACAGACTGCTCTCTCCCACCAAAAACTGCCAGATAAATTATACAAGAACATATCACACTGCTAAAGCTGATAAGCTCCAGTGTGTATCTGAATGGATCTTATGTGTCTGTGACAGAGTGAGAGTGAGAGAGTGAGAGAGAGAGAGAGAGAGAGAGTGAGAGAGAGAGAGAGAGAGAGAGAGAGAGAGAGAGAGAGAGAGAGAGAGAGAGACCTTACTCAGTGAGGGACAATCCCTGTTTGGGCAAGGTTACATTCACAGCAAGACACTGCAAAAGAGTCAGAGCACAAAATCACCACCTGCCCATTTCTGGCTGCAGTTACACTTGCGTACACTCACACACATACACACGCACACACACACACGTGCGTACACTCACGCGCACACACAGATTCACAACAGAAATGAGGATCTTAATGGAATCTCCCAGCTATAAATCAGTAGATGTTACATTAGATCAAACTGGAAAGTGATGTAAGTCAGTACTTTACAGAGTGACTAACACCAATGTGACCTCCATCCCCATGCCTCTTGGCCATTCTTCTGTTTCATTTTCTTGTCTGCCTCTACTTCTCTTTTCTAAGGAAGTAAGTCACCAGTTTCCCCTGACACTGTTTAAAAGGCTAAATAAGGAAATTGGGTGAAGTCTCATCTTACTTGGAAACTTTCACAGGGAAGAATATCAGGCTGTCTCGGACACTTGTATACAAGAATACTAAAATGTAAACGGTAAAAATCTGCAGCCCAGTGCGGCAGTGCAATCTGAGTGTGTCATACTTGAGTAGATGGTCCTTGGTACTGCGCGTCTTGGTGAGGAACCTTTCAGCTAGCTTCTCCAGGTTGCGGCTGTAGTCCATCTCAATCTCCGCCTTCTTCCTGAAGAAGTCCTGCAGATCCTGAAGCAGCTGCACCCTCAGCTCACACTGCTGGTCCAAGCACTTGAGCTGTTCCACCAGCTGGGCACGGATCTCTGCCAGGGACAAGAGAAGAGTGGGGGAGAGAGAAAGAGACTGTCAGAGTTTGACCTATTTGTCGGCTTTATTACGGTGTAATCCAGGTGTAGTCAGCACATTCAAGCTACAAAAGAAAATAAATCAAGAATCAAAGGCCTCCTTCCTCTTAAAAAATGGTAACAACAGGCAATGAGCCATAGAACTGGGAAGTAAGCTGCATACATTACTGTTGACAGTACAGTGATATCATCATATGATACATGCCACAACAACATGTAAGATGTTAAGATCTTACAGTTGATGAGTATGGACCCAGCTCCAGTGAAAACACCTGCCAGAGCCCTGACACATCAGCCTGGAGTCTTGGCTGAAATCCATTCCCCTCCCACCAGTTCCTAAAGCACAGACTGCTGCGTATGTGTGTACATCATATTCATCCACATGTGTGCGGCAGTCATTTATCCCAGCTTATCACTTTTCATTCTCCTCCTGCCTCCATCCCCTCTCCCTCCGCCATGCTGCTCTCCAGTCTGGCCTCAAATTAATAGAGTGCACTCAGTGCAGACACACTCGGTAACCATATTCAATCACTGGCTACAGAAACGTCCTCTGGAGAGTCCTGCCCATTGCAGTTATAGACTGAGACACACAAAGCATCCGCAGCAACACGTGCACACATGTAAACACCCAAGGACACAGACACACACGCACACAGACACACACACACACCACACACACACACACACACACACACAGGATGGTGATAAGCTGGATCAGTGCTGACAGCTGACAGATTAATGCTATGCTCTCATAGCTGCCTGCCAATGCTGAGTAGGCTGCGCATGCACCCTTTTAAAAAGTTAAGAAAAACAACAACCACACACATGCACGCAACCCCAAACACACACACACACACACACACACACACACACACAAACCCCAACTGCCAGCCAGTGCAGCTCCATCATGGCAAGTCTATACTCAAGATGTCCTACCTTTACAACGCTGGCTGTACAGAAAGCGGACGGTTTTGGCCTCCATCCTGGCTTCAGTGCAGTATCGACTCCCCTCACATACACACATTCATTCAAACACACACACATGCACACATACACCCTCACAGGCAGGCAGAAACTGAGCCTCTGGCTGACGGCGACTGTTAATGCTGCCTTTGTGTTTAACAGCTGAGAGTGCAGTTTCTCATTACCACAAAGAGAAGTGGGATATCTAAATGTGTCTGTGACCAACCCGCTCCTCCCACCCCCGTCTCCCACTTCTCTCTCGCTCTCTCATAAACACAGACCTAAACACTGTGCCACTAACCAGCGGCTGTGTCCACTCACAGACATTCTTTGCTGATTGAAAAGGCTGGAGCAGAGCAGGTTTGTGGCATTATGACACTACGGCACAAACACTCAAGTACTCGCCAAATAAATGCGTACACACACAGCCAGTGACTGTGCTAATGACCTGCTGTGAATATTTGCTTTGACAACATGTGTTATTGTCCCCGTGGTCGGCACATGTGTGTGTGTGTGTTTGTGTATAATTTCCTCATCGCAAAGCGTCGTCAATGATGGGGGCTGAGTCAGTGTACCGCCTCTCAAGGCTGTGACAGAAAACCTCGACATGGCGGCCTTGTAATTAGACAACCGGAGACGACAACACAAAAAACACGCGCACAAACACCGCAGTGAAAACAAGCGCTCGCGTCGCATCTTTAAAGGAGCATAAGAAGGTGACAGAAAGCATAAGGTAATCAGCAGGTTGAGGGGTGAAGGATATGTAGAGGAAAAAAGCGACAGCAGTCCCATGTGGTCTAAATGTTTAGAAAGCAGGTTTAATGGGGGTAAAATGAATTTAATAGGGAGGCCATGCCCTGAACCCCCTCTCAGGCCCCTAACTGTCACATTAGGATGAAGAATGATTCTGGCAGCACGCTCCATTTACAAAATATATGGGAGTATGAACCAACCAAAGCTAACCCTGAGCTCTGCACACCATACCCCGTTTATACTGGCTGCTAAACTGAACGAATCCCTGCGAGGGATGTTTAAAAAAAGAAAGTCTTTCTCCATCTAAACGCTGTTATTGACATCAGGAGAGGAGTGTTAGCTGAGAGACATGGAGCTTGGTAGAGCAAAGAGGAGAGAAGCCGTCAGAAAAGATCGATGCAGGTCTTCCTTTCCGTCTCATCCCCCTGCAACGGTCGTCATCCCCTGAGCCAGTAAGAAGTGGGATGTGAACTGAAATGTGACGCCTCCACCCCCTCCAGACAGCCCAGTCACATTTTCCAGGCAGATGAGAGCAGGTCTTGTAATCGGGCTCTGGGATTCTACTTTACTGATGCTCTCCTCTCTCCCCCCCCCCCCTCCCCCTCCCCTCTACGCCTCCTCAGTCTGTAGTGCCGAGGGCTGTCTGGCTCCGTCTGCACGAGCCTCGTCCATACACTTATCACATGCGCACCAGTCCCACTGCACCACGACCAAACACACAACAACTCAGCAATACCGGACGAGCTGGTCTTTCTCTCCGGTAGAGCTTCATGTCCCTGTATCAAAACCCGTCGACATACTTCACTTGTCTACATATAGAAGGTGTGAACCGTCCACCAAGGTCCAGTGAAACAGTAAACATCTGCCGTCATTCACAGGAAGAACCCGGTCAAGTTGACCAATCAAGACTGGGCAACTATACCCCTTCAGAATTTGTTTAGTGTAACGTTACTTCACATTTACGCCTGTGTCGTGAAAGTACCTTTTCTTTTTCTTTCTTTGTTTATTTTCCTCACGTTACCGCAATTCTATCCAGTCATAGGAGCCACCTGTTGGTTTTTCTTTTGGCACTCAGTGTAGGTGGGGGGTGGGGGGTGAGGGTGGTGTCGTGTGAATAAGTGGCATCAATGCATCCATATGTCTCTGTCTATGTAGGAAAACGGCGACTTTCACAAAATTGAAATGGTCGAAATCTGAGGAGTGCAATGTCTTTTTTCTGCCTCACCCAAACCTGCCGCTCCTAATCATCCATTATTGATTAGTTTGCTTGTCCTGATCCCAAGAAAGGAAGGCAAAAATAGAGAGAGATGATGGATGTAGACAGCATAACCACGCTAGAATGACATTGCCACCACGGTCAGTGCCTGCAGTAAATTTTGCAGTGGGCTGAAGGCAGCTGGTCTGGGTTGCCTCAAAGCAAACTACAGTCAGACATGTTGCTGCATACAAATGTCTGGATGGACGCTCAGAAGGAAACAAAACTAAAAAAGGAAATAGGCACTGCCAAAAGGCGATCCAACCAGTCACATAATATTCGAATCCCATTTTTGGCAAGCACAATGTGGAACCCAAAAGTCATTTTTTTCCTGCAACATTACATTTTGTAGCTAAAGTTAGTTTTTCTTTTGGAGCAACACAGCACCAGCTTTAGGGCTGTTTTCTTGGGAGCTGACAGAAGTGACGGTTGCCCTGGATGCTGTTCTGAGCTGGCCTAGATACAGGAGCCACACACACTGCTGCGAGCACTCATTATACCTGAAAACAACCAGGCTATGGGCACAACACATACACACTTACAGCGATGGGACACAGCGAATCCAAACTGTCACTCTGAGCCGTTTTGACGACAGCTTTCCAGCTAGGACAGATCTGTCCTCCTCTGTTATTGGACTGGGCTTGAAGAGACACACACACACGGCAAGTGTTTACAACTAGACGTGATGAGTGTTTGAGACAAGGCTTGAAATGGCTGGAATGGGAGTGTGAAGGGAGCGTACAAACGACAGAGGAACAACAGACTGGCACAGACCCAGACCGAAACATCAATTCAGTTCACTTAAAGGTAGTTTCAGTTCATTGCAAAATGAGTATTATTTTTACAGTTTCAACCATCTTTCCTATCAGTAATGAAACACAGCTGCTGACAGATCTAAGTTACAAAGTGGCAGAAGTCATTTTAGATTCCTCCGGTTCCTGGAGTAAAAGTCCCATTCAGTTTCTCCACAGATAATGTTACGCAACTCACATTGGAAACACTTCCACAGTTTGGATGGGCATGACACTCTCCTGGTTCACTCATCAGTACAAAAGATGAACAGCTGCATTAGAAAGTATCCAGTTCTTTGACAGAAGGTTTTCAGATCCGCTACAGCTCTACTTCTCAACAAACTGACAGAAAACACTTCATCGCTCAGAAGTTACATTCAAATAATTAAAACTATTGTCTGTAGGAGTGTCTCATTATGTGGGAGACTCCTGTGTTTCTATGTTGCGTAATCTTGAAGATATTACAAAAAGAAACATTTGCGATGAGAATCCAGATCACAACTCTACTGTGAAAGTCTGGGAACATGGCAATATCACTACAAACAAGTCAGACCAGGCGGGAAACACGAGAAGTCTGATGATCAAACTGGTTTTAAACAAACCGCCAAGTTAGTCAAACTTATTTGGTGGAGAGGAATGAAGTGGTTTAGATAAATATGGAAACTCAAGTCTTGTTCAAAACCATTCTGTCTGACCACTTTTGTATCTTGTTGTGTTCCACATCGTGGTGACATATCCGAGTTCACAGATCTCAGCAACTGACATCAATATGTCATCGTAAGCAATAGGAACGACGCCCACGGCAACAAATGTGAGACTCAAGTCGTAATAAACCAGGATAATCCTTTAAACACAAGCTGCTTTGCCGGCATTGGCTGTGACTAACTACAACCTATGCCAGGTAATCAGTGAACACAGCGTGAACACACACACTAATACAACAGTTAAGTAGTTCTGAGAAATCCAACCAGGAGATCTAGCCACCAGCAAGGTACACTATTACCTTCTTTTTACCACTCTTCTTTTCCTGTTTGTGTTTTTGTGTGTGCGTGTGAACGCGCGTATATGCTGTGTTTATGCAGTAAGGCCTGGTCTTTGTTGCTCCAGGGGCTGATACTGCAGCACAGAGCGGCGGAGAAGAGGAGGGGGAGCAGAAAGGGGGCGGTAATAGTTTTGAGTTGTACCACTGTGAGCTCATACTATTGTCCTCTGAAGAATGAAAGAAACAGAAAGAAAGGGAAAAAGAACAGAAAGCAGTGTAAAGGGTGAGTAATTGGGTGGTGGTGGTGGGGGGCACTGCGTCACAGTGAATAATATGTCCATTCATCCCTGTACACACAGGAAGAGAGGACAGAGAGACAGGAAGTCAGTAGGACCAGTTCATCGCCAGTAGGGAGCACACGGGAGGGGAGGGTCATACTAAAACAACTACAGGAAGCATGTGTATGTGTGTGTGTTGTGTGTGTGTGTGTGTGTGTGTGTGTGTGTGTGTGTACAGACGGAGTGCAGCAGGATGGGGGGATGGACTGAGGTGTGTGTGTGTGTGTGTGTGTGTGTGTATTTGTGCGTGCGTCTGTTTCACCAAATGAAAGAGCCTGAAGAAAAACAGGCAGCTGTGGAGTTCACCGATATAACCCTCTGAACCTGAAACTGGGCAGGAAAAGAGGAGAGAGAGAGAGAGAGAGAGAGAGAGAGAGAGAGAGAGAGACTGCAGGAGAGAAACTGGGCCAGGGGTTTGCAGTTTGAAGGGGGGCAAGCACCGTGTGTGTGTGTGTGTGTGTGTGTGTGAGTAAGTGTGTGTGTGTGAGGGGATGGTGGGGCCAGGGGACGTGATTTTTAGGCAGTTGAACGAGTCGGTAGTCTGAAGCCTCAGGTTGCAGGTAGTATTTCCTCACAAGATTCTTTAGCCGGGTGGAATCTATTAGTTCCAGACATGCCTGCCTAATACTGCTTCACTGTACACACACACATGCACACACACGTACACGCACGAGCGAGGGAGTGAGAGAGAGAGGAAGGGAGTAGAGGAAAAGATAGAATTACAGTACAGTAAGTGTTGGAGGGAAAACTATTGCAGGAATGGGAAGATTCCAGCCAATGTCTTTTCCTTGGATCTGGGCCTTTCCTCTGAAAACAAACACACACACACACACACACACACACACACACACACACACACACACACTCTAAAACTTATATAGGCATTTCCTCTCTCACCCAGAGCTTAAAAATTTAGGAAAAGCAGTGTCGTCTTAAGGAGGAAATTTTACAAGCTTCTTGACTTTTAGACATGGAAAACTCTGCTGAAGCCAAACCACGGCAGACCTGCTGCGTGTGACACAGGAGAGGAGACACACAGGCAGAGAGCAGAGGTATGAGAGGAATAAAAGCTACTCTGCGCGATGACAGGGCATAAATAAGTAAAGAACAGGAGATTTCAGAGGGTAACAGTAAAAGTTATTGGCGTCTTTCTAGTACTTTAGAAATTTCACTTTTCAACCCAACTCCATAATGGAGAAGAGAGTGCTGAGGGATGCTTTCAACAGACTCCTGACCTTTCAGCTTTCAGTTTTCTTTCACACACATACCCACACAAAAAAACAAACAAGCAGCAAGCACCAATTAAACCACTGATGACCCAGGAAATGCAAAAATGGGCTATGAAAGTGGGACTCACTGACATAAAATGCCACAATATGAGCTTCAGGAAATATTTCCCATCATCATTTGTAAACATCTTATTAACAATGGATGAGGAAAAGAGCAGCCCCCCCCCCCCCCCCCCCCTAAAAGTTAAGTTTGACATTTTTGGAAAATGCATAAAGATGAACAACATGTACCTACACTAAATAAAGATACTGGACATCAAACGAGAGATGCTTCAACTAGCAAATGTGACCGAATGCTTAAAAAGTTCATACAAATGTAAAATAATTACATCCGTCACAATGACCATAATATAACTTCTAAGTGGCTTTGCTTTTTTTTTTTTTTTTTTTTTTTAACAGGGGTGTCAGGCATTAGAGATCTAAATATTATATTTATTTTTCTAGATCATTATGTGTTTTTACTCCCAGTGATAAATGACAACTGGGGCCTGCTGATATACCTTGCCTCCCCCCTAAATCATAGCTGTGTGTGTGTGTGTGTGTGTGTGTGTGGGAATCACTGTTCCTTGTCCGTGTTGCTCCCTTCATGGTGAGGGAGCAGGCGGAGGAGGTGAGTGGAGTGAAAAGGAGGTGACAGGGAAGGGGCGGGGTGGGGGTGGGGGGTGTAACTATGGGGGGTGGCACTAAGTGTGTGGGGGGGTAAATTCCTCTGCACTACCCTGCACCTCTCTGGTCAGATCAGAGTCATTAACCCTTTACTGGCCAGCAAGATGCTTTATCTCCAGCTGGAGGAACGACGCAACAGGATGCAGAGAGGAAGATGAGATGTGTGTTTGTAAGACAGTGTGTGTTTGTGTTAAAGCATCTGTGGCCCACAGTCTGAGCCATGTGAGCTCTCATCGGGGGTTCCTTACACTCTGTGAGCTTGGAGCAGAGGTCAGGGGTCACAAAGCTACTGGAGGGGGGTCAGTCTCCCGCGTCAACCAACTGGTGGAATCCAATCCATCAGTTTCAGTTCGGACTAGTGCTGAAGGAGCGCCAAGTACTGAATCCACTCTTCTACCAAATAATCGTTGTATGCTCTGATTCCTCTCATGTGGTGGCACAGGGGCTGGTTGAAGATTGGGGGCTGGGGTCTCTATGCATAATGAAATAGGCTGCTTATCAAAAGTTAACTAGCTCCTCACCCATTTACAGCCTCTGCCTGTTCTACTAACCCAGTCTGGAAAAGAAGCTGACAGAGTGTGTGTTGGGGGAGGGGTGTGTCTCACACAGATGCAGACTGGGGATAGACGGAGGGACTCCAGATGAGATCATGGTTATTTTCAGTATCACTTAATCTCTCAACTATGTTTCATTGATCATTTAATCTGTAAAATGTCAGCAAATTGTGGAAAAATGCACATAAGCAAAAGGTGGTGTCTCTAAATTTCTTGTAAAGCATCCATTATACCAATATAAACAGAGAAAATTAGAGAAATCACACTGCAGATACAGGAACCAGCAAATATTCTGCACTTTTACTTCATAAATGACAA
This sequence comes from Seriola aureovittata, assembly GCF_021018895.1. Classification (NCBI taxonomy): domain Eukaryota; kingdom Metazoa; phylum Chordata; class Actinopteri; order Carangiformes; family Carangidae; genus Seriola; species Seriola aureovittata. The sequence continues at coordinate 12,797,968 of NC_079365.1, read as the reverse complement.
AAATAAATAATTCTTTATCAAAATTGAGGGACTAATTGAAAGACTACTTAATAGTGAATCAATTTGTCAACTGCATCAGCACTAAATGAGATCACACGCTGGTTTACAACTCATCAAGTCACTTGATTTGAGACAGACCTCCCTAAATTCTTGGCTTCTAGGCGTGTGTCTGTCAGTGTGTATGTAGTTCATCCTCAAGGGTACCATCCACCTGGTGTCACCTCTATTTCCTGTCTCTGCTGGACACAGCCATCTGGACCTCAGTCTGTTCCAACAGCCTTCATCATCTCTCTCTCTCTTGCTCCAACACACACACACACACACACACACACACACACACACACACACACACACACACACACATATAGTGTTCTCCGCCATCTGTCTGAGGAGGTATGGATAGGTATCAGACCAAAAAAAAACGCACACACATTATTATTAAAGCACCCTGGTCCAGCAGGAGACACAATATTAAGTGGAGCTGACCCACTGTGTGTGTGTGTGTGTATGTGCGTGTGCGTGTGTGCGTGTGCGTGTGTGTGTGTGTGTGTGTGTGCTCTTTCCAGTGTTTCCAAATGGCCAGTGCATAACACCCCCCTTAATCAGCTTAGCAGCCAGTCGGGGGATTTGAATAATCCACAACACAAGCATGGGAAGGAGCCCGCTGAGTGTATGTCTGTCTGCGCGAGTGGTCTGTCTGACAGTGTGTGTAGTAAGTTAAATCAACCCTCGACAGTCGTGGACAGCACTCTCTCTAAGCATCGAGCATTACAAGAATCATCCAGGACGACTTTCGAATAGCGATGGATGGGCGTGGACACCTCCATCCCTATTAGCAGGTCAACGCTTGACTCCCTGCTTCTAGATTAAACACTCATGAATCGCTCACTCATCCCGTCTCATTTTTTGTTCGTCTTCCTTTCACTTCACTGTCAGAATTACATCAGTCAGCACCGATGATTCACGGGGGACCTTGAGGGCTTTTGTGCATGTGCGCATGCACATAAAGGCCCCCCAGAGGGAAGCATCAGCGCTCTGAAGCCTAACACAGTGTGTAATAGCCTCCCTCTGTCATCTAATAGTTGTGTATGACAGCCTGTCACGGCGAAAACTGTACACACATACACGCGCGCAAACACACAAACCCCAGTGGGAAAAAGATGCATGATACTAAAACGTGTACGTGACTGGTATGAACATCCTTACGCAGCAAACTCTTATCACTGCATTCCAAGAGACAGCAGTGGCATGCTGAAAATGGCCGTAGGAAAATGGTAGAGATGCAGACAGAGGATACAGTGAGAGTGGAGAGGAGAGGAGAGGGCGGGCGGGCAGCAGCACGGCGAGTTAACAGCTGTATCTGCTAATGTCTGCCGATCCTTATCTGAGTGCCAGTGGAAGGCAGGGAGGCTGAGAGAACAGAGCAGGGGAATATGTTCCGTCACACAAAGGATGAGACCCAGAACAGCAGCCGATTACATGAGATACTATCGCCGCATCCACCTTGAGGTCACATCGTCGCCGTCCTCAGCTGCAGCCTTCTTCCCAGACAGCGGAGGGGAGGGCCGGGGAGAGACTTTATGGGGCATGTGCACAAGATCTTGTGATGCAGTGGAAGGAGTGGCAGGCACATGCAGATGTAGCCCACTTTAATATATATTGTGTGTGTGTGTGTGTGTGTGTGTGTGTGTGTGTGTGTGTGTGTGTGTGTGTGTGTGTGTGTGTGTGTGTGTATGTGTGTGTGCGTGTGCGCATAATGAATGTGTTGTCAGATCCTGTGACGGAATATATTCTACCTTCTTGCAGCCACATATTTTTGCATTCTGCTGCCACCATCTTCTTGTGGAATCTTAAAAGATTTTTAGAATAATATTACTGCTAGATAAGGGAACTGACTGATAAGTTGACAGGCAGAAAATTGATAAACATTTATAATGTGATAATTTGCTTTAATCGCTTATAAAGCAAAAATGCCAAACATTTTCTGATTGCAGCTCATCAAATGTGAGGCCGCTTCTCTCCGATTTATATGTCACTGTAAATCTTGAATAACTTTGGGTTTTGGACTGTTGGTCGGACAAAACAAGGATCTGTAATAGCCATTATTCATATTGATAAGGAAAATATTCATTGGTTGCAGCCCTGAAACACCCTTAAACAGCATCTGTGGAACACATCTACACACACGGATCTATAAAGAAAAGAAACTGCCTAAGTGTGCAATGGACGTATAAGTCTTACAATAAAGCTGTGGAAGCTAAGGTTATGGTGGAGGTAAAGGTGTAGATCATTATTAGAGAACAGTGTGTGAGTCAGAGAAGAACAATGTTTGGTTCTAATCCTTTCATCACTAAAAGCAGAAAAAAGCTGAATCAGGATCAACCTATGCAGCAACTGCAATCACAAACCCCTCCTTCTCTCCCCTTTTCTGCCTCCATTTCACCCTTCTCTCCAACCCGCTGCTCCAGAGGTATAACTCATTCTCATGCCTGCTAATGTCTATACATGTGCATGTATGTACGTGTTTGCACACTACGGAGCAGTGGCCTTGCTGTGTAATGACTCCTGCAGAGGCACGGCTCAGAGAGCTGGGTTTCCCAGCAGTGACGGGCTGGCCGATGAAATATGGCCACAATTTCGACCAGGCGGCAGTCAGTCACTAAAACCAATGCAGATATCACAGTCTGGGTGCATGGGACAAGATCGGAGCCCCACCCGACCTGCCCCTCACCGCATGGAGAGCGTAGCGTCGTGGTAAACATGCTATCACTGAGAAACAAGAGGCATACAGAGCTACGACTATGGTTTCAGTGCTACTATGCAGTTAACTCATTGCCTTTTTTCCACCGTGAAGATCACATTCAGATAGCAAGTTGAATTCTTCTTCACTCTCAATCCCACCCGCTCACATTCCCACCCAGGCATTTGTCTGAGTGCTGCAGAGACATGGGGGTGGGGGGATAGCGATAAACTGGGCCAAGCTGCATGAAGAGGCTCCCAGAGAGGAGGACAACTCAACACCTCAGCACAACAAACCACCGCAACAACAATTTTGGCGAACAGCACAAGAACGACTCAGGGGACTCGGCTGGGAAAAAGACTCTTTTGGCTCCTCTCATTCTGTTTTTGTGCAGCATTGTTCCATCTTTAGGTGGTTTTACATTTAGTTCCTTTCATGACAATAAAACAACCCTGCTCTCCTGAGGTAGACCAACTACAGGACGAAGTGGTTCATGTAGTGCCTTTTAAACCAAGCCTCAGTGTGAGAGAGTCGTCCCTGAGTCAAGGAGAAGAAACAAGGCGGGAGAGGTGATTATCAACTGGCTGAGATAGACACAGCATATATTCTCTAATGGTCAATAGCAAAAACTGAACTAACTGAGAACGTAGTTTCAGGTCCACACAAACCAGAATGGAGAGAAATGTCAGTCTCACTATTTAATGAATTTAATGTCTTTATGCATAGTTTATGTATAAACAATAAGAAATGGTCACTAAAAGGTGCATCTAATTAATTGGATGATTTATTGTTGTCATGTGAAGGCATGATGAGATGCTTGCAGCATCAAGTGGGTTAATATTATCCAATCACCAGTGAAGGCTTACTAACAGCAAATTAATACACTTGTTCTGCTGCTTAGGTCTGTGGGTAATAATAATAATAATACAGCAGGCTACTGTTTCAATCCCTCTCTCACTTTCATTTCATAAAATACAGAGCTGAGGTCCTTCCTCTTACTAGTGAGAGGGGTCGTAAGCTGTGAAGATCACATTTAGCTCCTCTGAATGTGATCACAGTAATCCTCAGACAAAAGTAATTAGTAGAGGACGTGTCATAGTCTATAGGTGTGGCTGTACACTGCACTAATATACAGTAATTGATATATTTGTGACATAGGGATACCATGGGTCATCAGGTTTAGTGCAACAGAGACCCTGTGCGATAAGAATTGACTCAGGACATTGTTCAGTTCACCACACTCTTAGGTTAAAGCCTCAGACCTTTTCATAAGAGCTTAGCCCTTAAATGAATATTTTAGGCTTCCAGACATCGTAGGAGAAGTAGGAAAATGAGCTTATAGAAAAATGTATAAGACAGGTCTTTCATTTCAGCATGCTTACCATGAAAGTGAGATCAAATACACTAATCAGTGTCTGCAAGCTATTTGGACAAAGTCATTGCCTACTCATATGGATAAAATGAAATAATACATATGTACATAAAATATATACCTTATTAATTAATGTGATTAATAAGGTTTTATTTTGAGCATTCAAAGATGCGCAGTGACACTGGCTGAGTGAAGCAGGGTTTAGAAGTAGAGCATTATGTTTACTAATTCCTCTGACAGGATGAGCTGCACCACAGAGACACGGTGTTAAACTTCATTAGGTTGAATTAGAGATTACCCCTCCACTGAGTAGCTTGACATCACTGGAAGAAAAAAACAGAACAACAAACCCAAAGGCCTGGAACTTATATAAAGACCAGGCCAGTAGTATAGAAAAAGGACTCTGCTACACTTCTTTACAGCTTGGTATTCTGTGACAGCATGGAGCCATTACAACGTCAGTAGAAGTGGAAAACCAGACAAGGTTGGCGGATTAGCATCTTGCTTGTTGATAACAGTTAGAGCTGCTTTAACATGATTGTTTGTTTGCAAAAATGTGTGAATTTGGAAGTGGACTAGTAACGCAGGTTGTTGTATACTGAGCAGCAGAGCCTCGTGCAAGGCAGGTGTGTGTGATTTGGTGTACCCTCACTGAGTGGTTGGGATACATCATGATAAATTCATGTCCCTGCAGCAGGGCAAATCGGGGTCAGTTTGAGCTCACTGCCTAAATAAAACTCCATGTCCTTACATAGCTTAGTGTTACAGGCTGCATCATTCCACAGTGTGAAAGTAAACACTCAAGTAAGCCTTAACAAAATCTTCCCTGCACTTGGAAAGTATAAACTAGAACGCCAGCACTCAAGTCAGAAGGAGGACTTGATCAAAATAAACTACCTCTCCCCAAATCCTCAGAGATAAAGTCTGGCTGAGAGGAAGCTCTGAGGATGTGTTCGTAAACCACTGCAGGGTGAGGAAAGCTCACCTGAGGTCACCCTGAGGACACCCTGATACACAATAAACACAGCCTTTGTGCTCCTCAAACACACACACACACACACATACACACACACACACACACGCTGTTGTTTTGCTTTCTCACACATAACTGCCTACTTAGCAAGCATTACCACCCACATGATTGTCCCTACAGCTCAAATATCGCCATGTCATGAGCCATAACAAGCATCTGATGGTCACCACAGTCAACCAAGGACAGGACTATCGGCTGACTATCACTCCTGGCTGAACCAACTGAGTGGCTAACCTGGGAACTGGTGACATTCCTGGATCGAATGAGACCAGCAAGTTGACACAATGGGGGCGCCACCACATTGGGCTTCAAAGACATGCAAGGTCATCAAATTTTATAGGTCCTGGTTGAAATTTTATGACAGTGCAATCTAATGTCATGCAGCAACACACTCTGCAGGCCAATCATAACACTTTGCTGTGTCATGCCAATTCTGCCATTTACCTCCTACGTGCAGAGACGGGATTAAATTGTTGCTGCCATGATTGATTTCTGGAGTTGTAAAATCCTGCCTCAAAAGAAGTATAACCTGCTGAGCAGTGTTTTTTGGCATCTGATGAACCTTCAAACTCTTGGATGTATTATTCAAACTGGACTTCCTGGTTCATGTTTTAATTTTCTTATGAGTATCTGCAACAACACGCTCACGCCCACGCAGCTCCTTGCATTCACTTGCCGCAGTGCGAGCCAGTCAGTTGATTAACGTTCTGTGTTCAATCCTCAACGACGCCTTCAAAGTGTCTGTTGGAATGTGCATGAGCAAGACGCTGAGTAAAGACTGGCTGCTCTCTAGCTGACCCTGAGCTTTGACCTCCCCGTGGAGGAGGGTCAATGATGAGGCACATTTCTGGAAGAATTAGACTATTAGACTTAGACTAAAACGTCGAGTGTCCTCCGCCTGACATCCCTATGGTAGACGCTGCAGTCAAGTCCTACTGTTCAAGCATTCCTCTCTCTGTCTTTCTGCCCTTTGACACCATGGGAGCCCGATGTCTCGCGAGCCACAGATTTATGATAGAAAACAAAGCTCTCTGTACTCAGGAATGGACTGCCTTGATACCGAGAGACTACGCCTCTCCATCTAGAGAGAGAGTCTGGGACATGATGACTCGACACAGCGTGCGTGTCCTAATTTGTGTGTGATGTGATGTGTGTGTGTCAGAGAGAGGACGTGTCAGAATCAGTGCAACACAATAGAGTGCTGCAGTGTGGGCGGCCACACCCTTTCCCTCCTAGCTCCCCTCCACGGCCTCCTCTCCGGCCCCTCAAAACTGCCTCAGTGAGATTTTAAAAAGAAAGGGACAGTGAAGGGAGAAGGGAGGGAGTGCACACACAGGCAAGTCAGGAATGAAATCCCTGATATAAAAAAAAAAAAAAAAGAAGAAAATCAGGGATAAGAGAGTGAGTAGGAAAACAGGAGGGAGAGGAAAGAAAAAATAAGACACTAATGCATGCAAGAAAAAGTGAGAGGTTTGACAGATTCTCAGCTCTAGTAGCGGAAACATGACAGCGAGCGGAGAGACATAAAGTGGGCAGAACTGAGCAGACTGGGGGAGGGGGTAAGAGAAACAAAATGGGGGCATAAAAACAGTCTAACAGGAGACAGATAAATACTGAAGAATCTAGAGGGAGGGAAAGAGAGAAAAGGCAATGCCGTGTGTAGCATTGTGCTCCGCAATGTGTTGCTGAATTATTGATGCTGCCTCAGAGTTGAAGGGCGAGAACAGGGAGCACTTTCACACTGTGTAATCTCTGCATCATAAACATACACGCACACACAAACACACACACACACGCAGAGCTGTCAGGTTGTGGCAAATATATGTACAATGATCGTCCCCTCTTAAGGGTAGGCTTGAGAGTTGGAAGCGGGTCCCTGGAGAGTGGGGGGGGTGTCTGTGGCTGGCAGGGGAAGAGAAGAGGTCAAGGGTCATGGCAGACCAGAGAGAGACATGTGGCCCACACCTGTTCTCAACTTGCCTCGCTGGACTCACACAGACAGATCAGCGTGAGCTAGACGCAAGGTAAAGTGAGATGGTCATTAGTGCCGTATACTGTTCAAGGGTTCTCTCTAGTTTGAAACACTACCAGCTCTCTTCTTGCTTCCCTACATCCCTTCCCCGCCTGCCTTATTCTCTCTCCCTGGCTGGCTTGCTTTCATATCTGCAGAGGAAGCCTGTTTGATCTATAGCAGAGACCTCCTGCTGTTCTGACTCTCCTGCTCCCTGACGTCAGGCATACACTCCTCTCTCACTCACTCACCGAAGACGAGATCTCCCCTCCTTTTCCTTCTATGCTTCCACTTCTTCACAAAAACAAGGAAAAATCACAGACCCCCCCCCCCCACCCCCACTCCACCCCTTGCTAGGAATCAGACACATTCTCCCCGTTGTACCAAACACAACAATATAATTCATGAATTCAAAATGGCCTCGATGCCGTAGACTCTGTGGTGAGGCCAGCTGTGTTGTGAGCATATGGACCATGTAGAATGTAATCTATGACAGCGATGTATTTCACCGAGAGGACAGTGGGCATCATTGTCATCCCCGAGCAAGAGCGGGACACAATGGAGAGGGATACAGCCAGGGACCTGACTCACACATACTGAAAGTGTTCCTGGCCATTATCAGTAACAAAGACCCTGAAAACAATGGGCATTAAGTGCCAATGTGTCGTGTGGAGATACAATAGCTGCTTTAGTACAGGACAGTCATGCAAAAATATTTGATGCAAGTTTGTTTTTGTTTTTTTGTTTTGTTTTGTTTTACTGGATTCAGTGTTTTTGCACATTTTATTAACTACAGTATATTTAACTTTCAGCAAACTTTCAAAGTAAACCATCTACTCAAAGATGCTCTGACATCCAGGAGCTTAGAGTCAGCTGCTGACAAACAATGAAATGTTGTTGAATACTCCAACTTAAAAGACAAAAAAAAAAAAAGGAGTGTGAGCTGTATGGTAGTGATATTCCTTCAGATCAAGCGTAATTTTAATGATATTTATGGCAAATGTTTTTCAGCAAATAAACATTCATGGTTATCATATTCTGTAAAATTACGGGGGTTACTAGTGGAGTCTGCCTGTCTCCCATAAGATTCAAAGAAAACAGCAAATGCACATATCGGACATGATGCAGAAGACAATAGTCAGTCAAAATTAAGTTACACAGTTATTTGGCTTCTTAGAGTAGCTGCTCAAGGTGAGATTGTTGCCCCCAGTGCGAAACAGGCCTGATTTTGAAAGAAACTGTTGAGTCTGTATTATTGAAAGACACTTGCCATTACCACCAGTAGCTACAGGTGACCCAGATCAACCACTTAAAGATTATAACTTTTAAAAGGTTGCAGGTGAAACATACAAACAATTTTTCCAAATAGGACATTTTCACAGCTAATGTACAACTGATGGTTCAATGCATGTACAAAACAAATGGGTTCCTGAAGGCTTACATTCATGCTCAGACCAAGCAGTGGGAATCCACCACTCCAGACTGGGGAACTCTCTCCTCCACATTCCTCAGAGGGAATACCACCAGCACATGACAAGAGCTCCACTCACACTCAGCCACTTAGCCTGTTTCCTCCCACTGCAACCTTTACACAGAGAATGCCTGTGTGTATATGTGTCATGGACAGCAACCTTTAACATGCAACACTGCCCTCAGACAGAAAGATTTCACAGACAGACGAGGGGAGTGGGAGAGGCAAAATTCAGAGAAAAGAGAAAGAAGAAAAGAGTGATGGGGCACCAGAACATACTTGTGTCAAGATGCTATGCAACAAATGTGATGAGGTGATTGATGGGAAGGCTGTGCGCTAAAGGGCCCCCCCCTTCCTCTGTACCCTCTCCTCTTTTCTTCCTCACCAACCTCTCCATCAACCCAGTACTCAGGGCTTGTCTTTGCTTATGTCAAAAGGAAAACTACTTGGTTTTATTTGACTTTCAGCTCAGCACAGCGCAGGCCTGGGCAGAGGTCTACTTCCTGACAAAGTGACTATATACTGTCTAGCACACTGTGTATAATCTATATGTGGAGCACCGATCAGCTCCACGACCAACCCCTGTACCACATGGGCCACTGCACAACAGGAATGAGTATGTGTGTGTGCATGTATAAGGGGAGGGATATTCCCATTTCCACTCTGTTTGAAGCACATGGTCTGAGTCGGAATGTAAAGGGGGAGGGGGGCAGCAGGGGGAGGGCAAGAGGGGAGAGGCGAAAGCGGTAATCTGAGAGGGGTATCCCACAGTGCAGGCGAGCACATGGTCTATGCACTCTACAGCGGGCCCAGTGCACAGAGAGAGGGACACTGGCAGAAACCATTTCCCTTTCAATCACAGGGCAGAATGTGGAAATACAATACAATACAAACTTTACCTACTGACGACACTTGGATGATGATGATAACACGTCAACACGTCATTGCATCACCTGAGTTCATTTCTTCAGTATATACCCAGTTTTAAACTTCAGCCCAACCTAGTATACACTGTGCATACAGTATATGAAAATATTAGAGTGGCTTGTACCTCAGTTATTCAAGAAATGTCTCGGAACATATTACTGCAATTTGTTGTCAGTAATGATGGAAAGCTGTTGGATCTTGATTCTTTAAGCGCTCTGTAAGCTCCGCCTCACCGTTTTGCTCACTTAAAATACTTTGACGATGACCATTTTGGCATTCAATACAACACAGTTTATCCTGCATAATCACACACACACACACACACACACACACACACACACACACACACACACACACACACACACACACATCCACTCGCTCCTGTTTTGTGGGATTCTTGCTAACACTATTTGACTCTGGTATTGGCTCACTTGGCTTATAGTCTGGCAGTTGCATCGTTGCAATTAGCAAGGCTGCCTCTCGAAAGTTTAAACGTTACAATCTGCAGATAGGCTGCACGTGGATTACTGTCTGTGATTGGATCTTGATATGTCAAAAACTGGAAGTGAAAATACTTTTACTAAAGCATTCTCATACAGAGCTAATACGACACAAAAACAACACCTGGACTGAATTGAAAGAGAAAAAAGGAAGTGCAATGAACCATGGGCAGAAAAGAAGGTCTCTCAAACGTTTTTTTACAAAATCATGCCGTATCCGAATTTACATACCACTTCTGTATTTACTGCAGTTCCAACACATAACAAAAGGGAATAAGAGTCATCTTTGCACCAGCAAGCCGGTGTTTCTTTATGACAACTCTTCCAATGAAAGTGTAAAGACAATAGCACAGTAAGTACAGCACGTACACTTCAGTGGTTGTTGATTCAGAAAAGATCAATCAACACTGACACAGTGTCAACAAAAACTGATCTACTGAAGCGTCACAAAGATATGATGTACTGCAGGGCGATTGTACTGAATGCCATTAGCTTACACATGTGTATCTAATAAACTGTTAAATCAGTGTTTGTGATAATCTTCAGTATCAACTGACACCATGCAGATCATGTCGTACTTGCCACCGAGGCGTGGTGGTTTAAAATGTATTGTGTAGTGGCACGACAAAGATCCAAAAACTGTATCTTCTGTGTTTGTCCATGACAGGTTTAGAGTCTTTGACAGTACATATTCCACAGCCCCAGGACACGCTTAAACATGCATGAGTGAAGAGCACATATCAGCATGTTCTTCACACACACCATTGCCCCCTGGCCACGCTCAGTGAGCGGCAGAACAAGAGAAAGAGTCTGCTAACAGGCGCCTGCAAACCGGTGAGATAAATATCAGGCCTCAGGTATGTGCCGCTGCTCTTAACAGCTCCAGTCCAATGTCTGCTGCAGGTAAACTACATTTCCAGGGTGGGTTCATCCACACCAAGCATGTCACCAAAATACATACACACACAAATGCATGAATTCAGGAAGGAAAGCAATCAGACATGTTCATACAAACACACCCTCCAACATGTACTGATGCGAGACTGGAGACGAGTGTATACATGATGCACCTCCCCTGACCGTGCATTTAACTCAAGTATGGGCACATTCATATGAAACCTCTTGTGGTTACTGTTCACAGAAACCCATTTCTGTAAATGAAGTTCGTTACCCAATAAAGAAATGTTTCAGTTTCAGTTGTCTCCGCAGGCCCACACACTCACACTGTGCGCTGGCTCTTGTGTTTCAAATCATTGTTTAAATGTTGTTGGTATGTCAAAGAAACATTCAATTAGCCTCACTTTTAGAGTACCGGACCCATGTGCAACCCATGGTTTGGTGGATGGTTTTGAGACTTTAAAGTTCAGATCAACCACTAATGCAGGTTTTAATTCATGTCACTGTGTCCGGTATGTACGACATTTACCCTTCATAGCTATTGGACCACATATGTCTACATGCCCGTTTTGTTGTTTGTACACCGCAGGGCCTTCTGTCACAAGCTGAACCACATGGTCGAGTGAAACGGAAGCTGACGGGAGGAAGGAGGTTTGATCTCCACATCTACTTCCTGCTGCTACATAACAAGGTAATAGTGACCTCCATGTAACCTCCAGCTGAGGTCCGCATGTTAACAGCACACACACACAAACAATACCCACACAGCCATCATCACTGTAGAAGTGGTGTGTGTGGTTGTGTGTAGAGGTAGTGCGACTGGTTTGAGTGTGAGGTGAGGGGATATGAGGGGACTAGGGCAGGGAGAGAAGGGCTGACTCCTACATTTTTCAGAACCAGAGCAGAGCTCCTCTTCAGGGCAGCCACCTAGCCATACAGGAGAGCGTGCCGGTTTTATCGTCATACTGTAGAAAAAGTGTGTCTGTGTGATGACTGTGGGAAAGAAAACTACAGTATTCCCACACTGAAAGTAGGTTTAAAGTAAAGCTAGGACTCTGCACTTTATCCGAGCCTCTCTAAGTCTGCATATGTGCGGCAACAAACACTGGGAGTTAAAATGGGAGAAATCTCCACCAGAGCAGCTTTGATGCTGGGAACAACTAAAATAGAACTGGTGCATCCACATAGCAACCAGGGGGAAGAACACCGTGTCCTCACACACATTAGTAAAGAAGAGAGAACAGCGAGAGGCAGTGTGTGAGTGTGTAAGTGATGCAGATTCAGCTGAGAAGAGGTGATGAATGGCTTCATTAAAACAGCATTAGCAGAGGTGTGAACCCGAATGGTGAGTGCCAGCATCCAGTGATCGCTCAGTTCCCACACACACACACACACACACACACACCACACACACACACACACACACACACACTAATGAAATTCTCTCCTTGATACCAGCACAATCCACCCAACCTCTTAGCTCTCAGTTGCTACTCATTTACGACGTTTGATGCTAATGCAAGTTTAAAATGCAACCTCAGGCTTTCATAAATATCAAGCCTGAAACATCAATGACAAGCAGAATTATTTTCAAGAAACAACAGCAACGATTCAGAATTTCCTTTAATTAAACTGCGCTGTGCTTCATGTCTCTCTCTATCTCACACACACAAACACACACACACACACACACACACAGAGCATACCACCCCACAGCCTGAGGGAGATGAGGAAACTGCAGTGACACCAAGGAGAAAGAAAGCGATGAAAAGAAGAAATAAAGGAGGTGGAGGAGATCAATTAAGGAGAACAGAAGTGCAAAGCAAGAAAGCAACAGAGAAGGGAAAGAAAACCTGAAAAGACCAAGGTCTGAAGGTTCAAAATGGAATTGTGTGTATATGTGTATAGTGGTAACCTGATTAGCCAGAGCCTACAGGGGAAACAAATCTACATTATTCTTTCTCATTTTCCCTCTGCTCCTCACAAACCCAGAAAAATGGGGGCAATTCAGTAACCCTAGCAACCAACTCTGCCTACGTGCAGAGAGAAGCTGCTGATGGAGGGGGAAGGAGAGAGGAAGAGAGAGACGGAGATGGGGAGTGAAAAGGCTAATACGAGTGCATACTGTAACACACAAATATAGTAAATCGAGCAGATGGATTATAGAGTCTGGGAGTAGCGGGGTTTCTTCCCTCCTTTATACTTCTCAAAAAGTCTCTTTTCTCTATTCAGGTCACTTGCATGTTTCCCAGATCCCTCCTTCTCTTTCTTCTCCTTTTCTTTTCTTCTTTTTGCCCCCCCCCTTCCTCCTGTTTCCCTCCTTGGTCAGGCTCCTTGCTTTTTCTCCTCCTGCTCTCTGGCCATGTATGAGGGCTGTTCAAACACAACCTGTTTCCTCTGGCGTCCCTTGGGAGCATTATCCAACCTTTCTACTGTTGTGTTTTCTCCCCTTCCCTTCTTTCTGCCTCTCTCCTATTTATTTACAGCTGGATGTCTGTTCTACAAATTGATTGTTTTACAGAGGATATGAGTGTGCTTTGTCTCTGCCCTGCTCGGCTTTATATAGATCCCTCTGTTCTTAAAGATGTTCTCACCAACGCACACAGACACACAAACATCCTCTTTCTCAGCTGGTTGTGGGTCAGCGTCCGGCACAGAGGCTCATGCATGCACACACAATATGTGTGTCGCATATGCTGAAATCATAAAGTGGTGATTATTGGTTTAAACTGCCATAGGCCGCGTGACGAAAACCTGTGTGTCACATTTCATCACAACTGACAAACATCATGAGAGAGAAACACAGTGAGACAGAGAAGGAGAGGGGGAGAAAAACAGAGAGTTTTGAGTTGAAGACCAGCAGTTCTTTTCACAATGGTCTGATTGTTCATTGGATGTAGGCTGAGAGAAAGATTGAAAAAGAGGGAGAGGGAGTAGGGGATTGACAGACAGAAGTGTGTGTGTGTGTGTGTGTGTGTGTGTGTGTGTGTGTGTGTGTGGGGGGGGGGGGGGGGGGGAGGCCAGAGTACGGCTCTGCTTTTTACATTTTTACACACTCTCACCGGTTGCTCTGCTGTTGCTGTGTATGTGTGTGTGTGTGAGTGAGTGTCAGATAAAGAAAGTGAAATTTGAATGAGGCACCCTAACAGGGGTCAAGGCCTCTGTATTAACTATGGGCTTAAATCTCACACACACACACACACACACACACACACACACAGGGTTGGGCGATGTGATCATATATATTTTGCAGAAACGGCTGAAACAACAAGAAAATTAACCTGCAACAGTTCTGATGAATGTTTAGTTAATTGTTTGAGCAAAATGCCCAGAATTAAATGGTCCCAGCTTATAACATGTGAACACTTGATGGTTTATAAGCTTCTGTGATGGTAAACTAAACATGTCCTTTCTGGGTATTTATCTATACCTCTCATCTTCATCTGACAGAAGCCAACTGTCTGAGTAGAATGCTACACTTGACATTATGCAAAAAAAACCTTCAGCAGGTAACAACAAAGTCTGCCAGACTAGACAGCCTGTCTGTGTGTGTGGTGTGTGTTTTTGATGAATAAATATGACATCAGCTTTATCGTGTTGCATAATGTCAAAGTAAGAAGCAACCCACTGACTGGACACGGACACACACACACACACACACACACACACACACACACACACACACACACACACACCCCTTCAACATCAAAGAAGAAATCACCTGAAAAGAGGGAGGGAATATTTCAGCCAATCCCAACATGCCTCAGTGCTGAAGGTCTAGTGAATTAATAGCAGCCACAGTGTTAGGATAAGCCAACCAGAGCAGACGGAACATCTGTTGCCCAATCATAGCATCTGGAACATCTGGCACCAATGAACGGCAGTCATCTAGCAGCTGAACTCTGACCTTACCCCACTCGGCTTTACTGGCTGTCTTCTTCTTCTTCTTCTTCTTCTCCTCCACATTTCTTTCTTTCTTTTTTTCCATTCATTCTCCAGCCCCCCTCAATCTATCCCTTCATTTCTCTGACACCGACGTTAATGAGCTGTGGGTGTTGTACAACTCTCCGGTTCATCTGCATATCATGGTGGTAGAAACTACAGTTATCATAGCAGACATTCCTCTTTTTATCTCTCATCTATTAACTGTATCCAGAATGTAAGGGGGTAGGCAGAGATGGATTACACATCACAATCCAAATCACAATAACACACTCACTGACTTATAGCCAGCGTTCTGTGTGTGTGTGTGTGTGTCGCCACAGAAGGAGGCCAACTCAGCACTCAGTCTCAGAAAATTGTGTTTTCACTCAGGTGCCGCAGCAGCTCGGTAGTAAATTGTCATATTGAATGCTAAAGAATGAGGAAGCAGATACGTAGAGGAGAACAGAAAATCAATGAGTGTTTTCAGCCACGTCGACTCTGGTGCTGACACAGCACACAGCCACTGTTACTGTTTATACACTCACCTAAAAGACAATGGGACACCAGGTATGGAACACATTGTTCTATTGTGACTTATCAAAGGGAATAGAGAATTTTTGTTCTTAAAAAAAAAAAAAAGAAAAACTAATTTTTTCTCTCCACTCCTTTCTATTCTGAGAGGCTAGTGTGCTGACTGGAGTCACAGCCGTGGGCCCAAACAGGAAGCATTACACACTCCCTGTATAATCCGTGTGTGTTCCAGCCGGACTCCTGAACCTCAGTTTTACACAAACATCCTTCCTTATTGTAAGCTCTGTCAGCAATTTTAATTCATCTCACAGTACAAAACACACAGATCCAACACACTCTGACAGACATCCACACGCTTGCACAGTGTATAGCGACTAAACAATACCAACTTGTGCGATTAACTTGTGGTTGGTAATTGCACCACTGGACTCAGTCAATACAGTCCAGGCCTAATTGACAAGGGATTGTTAAAAAGATCACACACACACACACAAAGCCCTAAATGTACTCCTAATTGATTTGCTTAAAGATGTCTTCCCACATCCTTCCAACCACACACGGCTGATGTGAGAGCACCAGTGGCAAAGAGGTTAAAATAACAATTATGCTGCATCCATCTTCCCTCTGTTTTGTCATTTCTTCCCTCTGATTCTTACTGTATCAAGAAACAGAACCTCCCTGCCATTTATGTCAGAGGATCCCTTTTTCTCCTCTTGATCAAATATGCATCAATCAGCCACAATACACTTGCAAAAAAAGAAATATAAGCCAGACAAAGAGCTTCACATACACACACAATCCCACAATCGTGCATGCAGACAGACCTCTTGTCGTGTCACCAACTTTTCTATTGTGTGCAATTCTAAGCGGCCCTTTATCCAAAATCATGTTTCTCTGGCTGCCTTATAAACTGGCAGCTTGGTAAAGTACATGCAGGCAGACACAGTTTTAGTTTGCAGCCACAGGCACTCATCCCTCTTCAGAGAGAGAGAGAGAGAGAGACTGACATCCTACCTGCAGAGCTGAATGAGTTCATTAGCCAGTCTGGAAAATTACAATCGCTAAGAGCTGTTTGGAGATACTGCCTGCTTCTTTGTGTGTTTTGAGCCGTCAGATTTTAGTCTCAAAATCAATAAGTTATTCAGAACATCATCAGATTGAATGACCATGCATACCTCACTGTATTTTCTGAGAAACCACCATAATCAATACATTTCATCAGTTGTAAAAATGCTAACTATTTGCAAAGGGAATCACTCGTTAAAACACTAACAGATGCTGAGGCACGGAGCCAAAATGTACTTGAAAAATGTGACATCTGTCAAATTTTTTTTAAAGACTCAGCACTCCCTAATTTTCCACTCAAATGTTTCCCATTGCCTGAATTAAAGCTTTCCATTTAATCAATATAGCGAGCTTTCAGACTGGTAAACGAGGGATGGTGATAGCTGGTAGATGTGCACTGAATGGTCAAACGTAATGAAGCCTATAATAGTGACAAGGCTCAGAGTAATTTGGAGTCTTTCTAAAACAAAAGTAGCTTTCTGGATTCAATTCCAAGTAAGTGCTTTGTGAACTACGACTGGCGGGCGATAAGCTCATTCCTTAACTCCATTTCAGCGCTGTGTAACCATTTACGTCTGTGTTACAACATTCCTATCCCTCTTTAAATCTGTCTCACTTTCTTTTTCCATTTTTCTCCTTCTTTCTGTTTCTCCGTCTTTCTCTCGCCATCTTACTTCTTCCACCTTTCAGTCGATCTGTGTCTTTCTACATGCACACTCTCTCACACTCTCACACACACACTCACACACACACACACACACACACACACACACACACACCCTCTTCCTGAGCAGTAGGAACATTCCTTGCATCAGCCAGAATCCCATATTAGAGTATCAGCACTCCGCCTGTGAGAAAAACAGACTGAGAAAAGGATGGTGGTGTTCAAGCATGCAGTATTTTTCAGCTCCCACGTCAACAGTGTGAGGTGATAGTGTCCAATGACATTCCCATAACTACTTTAAGGAGCAGTCATTTTTTTATTTTTTTTCTTCAGATAGGTACAGGGGGGTAGACAAAGTGTGTGTTTTCAAACTTTAAAAACATAAAGCATTAGCAGAGTCCCATTTTAAGAGGGTAAATCATCTCAGGCATCTCGCCAGAATTCCAGAGTACGTTGAGCATGAATGCCATGTTATTATCACCAAATGTTGTACACGGCATACTGCATGAGAAATACACGTATAACTATTTTGAATGTAGTACAATGGTGCTACAATGGAGTACAATGGTGCTTTAGTGGAGTACATAATACTACAGGAAAGCATAACAGTGCTGCAGAAGTGTTCAATCAATGCCAAATAAAACATATAATTATAGTAGTTGATATACCAAGGGAGAGTCTTAAATAATTAGGACAAATGTAGTCATCAAGTGCTTGAGTTATTTTGTCAGGCCCTTCTCTGTGCGAATGTGTACATGTTACAGTGTATCATGCATCTTCCTCTCCTGCTGCAGAGCTTTATGAATGTAAGCCATGGGAGGATTTACATTTATTTTCGCCCATGATGCTGCTGTGTATGGCTGCAGCATCTTCAGACTATTCCCGCTGGCTGGTTAGAGAGGAGACGTGCAGGTATGTCTCTCACCTTAGCTAGGTGGACTGAAACAATGAAGCACGGCTATCAAAGATGTTTCAGCAAATACAAGAGAGGCATATGTGATATGTAGCTGCTTCATGTATTGCTGCTTGATACCCTCCATTAGAGAATCTCTAACAGCAGTGCACGGGGTAATGACAGACTGTCTGTGTCTCCCACAGAAGGCAGACTGTTGGGAATGTCACAGCAGACACACACACACACACACAGCATCTAGAGACGACTCTCGGCAGATGGAAAAACACATACACCTCAAACAGTTATGTGGATGCGCAGGTTTACCCTTTCGTCTGTTCATTCCAGGTGGGGAAGATGGTATGTGGAAAGAAATGTGGACAGAGTGAGGAAAGGAAAGATAGTCCAACACAGCTGTTCACTAGGGAGCAGTGCAGTAACTGACAGGAGGAATCAATGCAGAGGGTCGATGGACAAACATTAAGTCCACGGTCTGACAAACAGCAGACAGCTCTCAGAATGTAGCACAGGCAGAAGGCCTTACACAGGCCGCCAAGCATAAACAGCAGTCTACAATGACACTAATGTCACTGTGGTGACAGCTAAATTAAGTTTGCAGATAGGCAAGTAAACAAGAAGAAGCAGTTAATAAGAGGTGGTCCACAGTGAGCTGAGTCGAGGTGCCCTGGATTGCTCTGTCCATTAGGTTAACTTACAGGACTAACCATTAGAATATGCCACCAAATCAAAACCCAGTGCAGATTGCTGTGCAGATGTAAAGATAAAGTGACAAATCAGAGAAAACAGGGATGACTGTTAGGTTTTCAGATATGAAACTGACCTCAATAGTGGTGGCGTTCATAGTCATCAGATGTCAACTCAAATGAACACATCTGAAAATCTTTTAGAAGACTGATGTTCATACCTCTGGTAGAGTTCCAGGAACTTGCTGACTCTACGCCATGCAGCATTAAAGCAGCTTTTGGCGGATACACACCTTACTAAAACACTTGATGTTGGTTTTTCCTTTAATTTGTCACCCATCTGTACGTTAACACCAGGAATTCCAGTATGACAACATAGTGATTTATGATAACTCTCTCAACAACCACTTTGTTTCTCGCTGACTTGCTGCCCTATCAAACAAAGTCACAGGAGACAGCGGCTGCACAGGAGAACAGGAGGGCGGTGAGGTGACAAAATCAAGAAAGGGCTGGGGAGAGGACTTGTGTCCTGTTCCAAAATGTAAATGAGTAGATGTAATGATGACAAAAGTAGTCATCTTGTCCCATCTTATCTAGTGATCTGGCATTGCAGGAGTAGTGGAAACATGCTGTTCTTGAGGAGGGCAATATCCTGTCCTCTCTGTCGCATCCCTCTCCTTCTTCCTGCCACCTCTGTGCTTACCCTCTCCCTCCCAGCCAACTATATATGCCACTAAAACCGTAGATCTGATAAGCAACGGCTGTCACCCTGACTGTCAGTGCCCAGCCAAATAGTGTGCCTGCCTGACAACAAAAACATCCACACACCACACACACACACACACACCAATCGGCCAGCAAACAGTTAACATCTGAACGCCCCTTTCTAACCATTACAATCTGCTCTCCCACGTCCTTGATCGCCGGCAGAAGCGACACCAATGGGCTGTGATCAATGGACAAGCGTTAGCACAAATTGATCATTTAATTGCTATCTGAGTTTAAAGAAACGCACGCGCGCACTCTCACACACACACACACACACACACACGCACACACACATTTGCAGCATGAACGAATAGCAGTGCACACCAGCAGAACAGACACGCAGGAGACAGAGAGGGAGAGAAAACGCCCTGCCTTGTTCCATGTCGAAACCCCAGCCCTCTGGGTAGTCTACACACACACACACACACACACACACTTAGACATACATACATACACACACGCACGCACACACACACACACACACCACCTTCACATAAGCTTTTCTTTACAGACCATATAGAGGCCACATTTGGACAACAACGCCGGTTTCTGAGCGATTTTTCCCTGTCTTTGTTGGCCATC
Organism: Seriola aureovittata; assembly: GCF_021018895.1. NCBI lineage: Eukaryota > Metazoa > Chordata > Actinopteri > Carangiformes > Carangidae > Seriola > Seriola aureovittata. Next base: position 12,777,887 of record NC_079365.1, on the reverse strand, counting down.
TGTGTGCTGAGTTACAGGCGAGCGATCACACGCTTGGAGACACGTTGATCATGATGTTCTATTTAAGATTGCAATTACCGATACATTATCGATCCGCCACGTCCGCACAGTGACAATTAACCTTCACAAACGGTTGGTGAAATACAAAAGCAAGCGTACCCTTTACGCCTGATAGGAGAGGTGAGGGTCCACGACAACCATGCAGTCAGCCAAGTCAAGGGAAACACAGCATATAGTAAGAAAGCACAGATTTAAGGCTACATCGATGTAGCTTGCCCCATCTTTTAACACGTGAAAATGTTTTAAAAAGTTTTACCTTTAACTTGAGTTTCATATTCGGCCACTATCTCCTTGTCCTTTCGGAATTTCGCCGGAGACGTCATGGCTGAGTTTGGAGATCAAACCACTTGCTCTCGTTGCGAAGTCAATTTTGTCTCAATCAATCAATCAATCAATAATTCAGCCTTGGAGGAAGGAAATGCCACTCTGGAAGAGGTTTTGAAACGAAAAATAGAGCCCAGATGAGAGATTGCAGCTCCTCAGTGTGCCCGCGGATCTGTATTGTCTCCCTGCCTCTGTTCACTCCGGGCGCATTGTGAGTTTGGCGCTGCTGCTGCTGCTGCTGCTGCTGTATGTTCCCATCCGCTGCCGCGCCTCAACTCCTCTTCAAAACCGGTTATGGTGCAAACAACTTCAAGTGAAAGAAGATTCATTCCCCCTTAAAACCAAACAGTAATAGCTTGTCAGTCAGCACTTCTAAAAGTTTTATATATAAACATATATATATATATATATATATATATATATATATATATATATATATGTGTGCCTGTGTGTGTCTGCCTTGAACGGGAATCGGTCTCGCAGCAGCCCTTCCGTCTGACTAAACTAAGCTGCTCCCCTCCTCTCTCCTGAAGTGAGAGAGAAGGAACCGAGTGGAGATGGAGGGGCTGGCTGCTGGTCAGCCCCAATGCGCAGGACAGGCAGATACACACATGGATGGGATTCATTTGGGTATGAACCACATTTGCTGCAGTTTCAATTAAATTTTCATTCAAATGTATGGCAATGGCAGTATAATCACAGGGATGTTCAAAAACAAAAAAGCAAAACTGATATGTCTCACATAGTTATATCATAATTTCTCGTAGGATGATAGACCAGTTGCAATGTGGGGATAATGTATTCCAGGGTGGGCAAAGTAAAGAAAAGTGGGTTTAATATTTATAAGATAACGTTATTCCTTAGTTGTCTTTCACTAACACTCCTGACAGGAGGCAAGCTATCTGACATGTGTCCCCCTGCTCAGTTTAGGTGACTGTAAAACTTCTAACAAACAAGCAAACTAACTAACTAACTAACTGACTGTCTAACTGGCATAAACAGCAAATTACCACTATAGGTAACATTAGCCCAAACTTAGTCTAAGAGTCTATCATTAGCTTTAGCTTGCTAGCAAAGAATTCCATAACTAGTCATCTAGACTCACTGACAGTACAATGGAAATACATTAACCTTGTCTTGTGTTTGGACGATAAGAATTTGTACCATAAAACATTTGTACAGGTTATTAAGAAAGTATCCCTCCTCTTAAACGTCAAGGCATCAGCTTTTCTTTCTCTTTCTTTCTTTTTTACACCGACAAAAAACTACAGCCCCGCCTAATTTTATAGGACGAGAGCAATTCTTCCCACACCACGATTGGTGAAACAGAATTTGAATGACACGGATGATACCAATTGGCTTTCAGGACCGTTGAATGTGGGCGTATTTTCTCTAATTTATGACCAGTCAGTTTTAGACATTGTAATGGAGGCGGCCAATGGTGTCAGTTACTATGGAGTGTATCCAATCAAAGTCAAGTCATAGGTCTTTTAAAGATAGTTTCAGGAAGTGCCCTTAAATACCAGGAAGTTGTAAACAAAGCTGACAGCTATTCAGTTAGTTGTTAACTGCATCTGAATGGATGCTGAGCCAGTCGTGTAAAACGGGCTAGTTATTCGCCGATATCGCGTATCGATCAATTATATAGCTTACCGTTTTCTTTTATATAGAGATCGTCTCGCGGAAATAGATATTCGTCCGAGCGTTTGTTCAACAAGCTAACGTTAGCTGCCTTCCGTTTTGTCGTTAGGGAAAAGCTAACGTTTGCACAAGGACGTTACAGCTAGCGTTAACGCCTGCGAAGTTAACCTTAGATCGATTGTTTTTATCCGGATTTGAACGGATAGTGAGCAATAACAGTTCCCGATTCTTGTGTTTTCTTTTGTTTTGGTTTTTTTTTTTTTTTTTTTGCTGCATTTGCTGTCTGGGGGCAGAAACAGCGAGCGAGTTCGTCCATTTTAGCAGGACAACAATGTCTACATCCAACGCTAATTTCAAAAACAAGTGTGTGACACAGGTGAACTGCATTTTTTGTGACAGTCTGCTCTGCACGAGAGGCATGAAAGCAGTGCTTCTTGCAGACACTGAAGTTGAGCTTTTTTCCACTGACATACCTCCCAATAGGTAAGTGCTAATTTAGCTAGCCTTTGTTTATGTCTGCTGTTGCTGCCAGGGCGAGATGTACTTAACAAAACTGAAGCTCACCGATAATATGCAGAGGTACAGTGATAGGAGGGACAGAGTATTGGAGCTTAAACCTTGATTATCAGGTTTTGTTTGCATGAAAATGTGAAATCAGTGTGGGTTTTAATCTTTCATGGCCATGTTTGTTTCTCATTACACGCACCCTCCCCCAAGAACTGTTGACTTTGTGGCCAGCTGCTACTCTACTGAAAGCTGCAAATGCAAACTGAGAGACATTGCATGTCTCAAGTGGTATGTAAAGCTCTTTTGTAGCCTGCAGGGTTTTCTTTAGGAAGACCATCTGCTGATGAGATGTTAAATAAAAAAGCACAGCCACTACAGTTAGCACAACAAATAAGGAAGTCCAACCTATATAGATGTTTTTCATAATATGCACCTGTAGAGCTGCAACTAACAACTGTTTTCATTGTTGATTTATCTGATTATTGTCATCTTGTTTCATCTGTTGGTCAATTGAACACCAGAAAGTAGTCAAAAATGTGCATCACAAGTTGAAATCTTCACATCTCGTTTTGTGTGGCCAACAGTCCAAAGATATTAAACAAATTCTGATATCTGTCATTCATTTCTGATTTTAACATAAAGCTTGGGTTTGCAGTGAGGCTTCATGGAACCTCTTTTGTATTCCCAGGCCTTTGTTGTTGTATACAGGGCAAAAACAAATATGTTAGATAATAGACGCCCACTAGTGGAGTTAGCACTTTTCAGAAGTGACCCCAGTAAAGTGCTGACACATGTTCCTTCTTTATTCTCTCGCCCCCCCCCCCCCCCAGTGGTAATGTTGTGGGCTATCATGTTGTGGCCCCGTGTAAACCCTGCCTGCTTTCCTGTAACAACGGCCATTTCTGGATGTTTAATAGCGATGCTGTGTCTACTCTCAACAGACTGGATGCGACAGGTCAGTATAAGTTCCCCCTTGAAACAACCGGAATTTCAGTCTGTTAATTGTGGTGTTTATAAGCTTTTGTCACCTTCCAAATGTGTCTGCAGGTCTGAATCTGCTCCTGTGGGGAGATCTTCCCGAGCTTGATGACAGTGAGAACGAAGAATCAGAAACCCCGTCAGAGGAGGAGTGCATTAGGTAGAGAGGGAAGCGGACAATGTGAGAGATTTAGAGGGCCAACATTTGAGAGGTGGAGCTACAAGAGTGTACAAACCATGCTGAGATGAGAGAGAAAAGAGAAAACTTAAAGGGTAATTGAACTGAATCACAAAGGGTTGAAAAGTGCTGCTTTACTGCTCTGCATGAGTTAAAATATTAAACCATGGCGCACTTCTCTCCACACCCCAAACAGTGATGTCACAGCAGGTGTTTTGCCTTTGACAGCTGATGGAGAACACCTGTCTTGACATCACTGACTAAGGTGTGGGCATAAACACACCATGCTCCACAGTTTTAAGATGGAAGTAAGAAGTGTTTGGCCCTATGTAATTCAGTGGCGAATTACCCTTTAACCTGTGAACATGTCTTTTCTCATCACTATTCACTATTTAAAGCACAGACACACACACACACACACACACACACACACTGTCACACACATTCTCCTCTCTCTTTTTCTCCTTTTTGTATATTTGCGTGGGCTATTATAAAACATGTGGCTGAAGTAGACTGAAAATAACAGACAACTAGACTCCTTAATCTAGTGCGTTCTACTTTTCATTAGAGTCTCCACTGAGCTCATGGTTTTGATTGGCCTCATGAGAAGTTGGGAGTGTGGTATGATAAGTCAGTGGAACTTACCAGTGAATGCTGTGCTTTTTTTTCATGCTGTTTACGTTAAGTCCAATTTTCTGATGAGATGACCGCAATTCGCTTACTTTCTTTTTGATGGCAGTTCTACAGTAATCTGTACATTCGAATATGCTGTAATAAGCAAAAACTCCCATTAACAGTCATGTCTTAAAGGCTTGTATTCTCTCTGTGTGGCTGGGTGCTGACTGAACGTTTGAGTGCTTTTTGAATCCCATGTATTGGAGAAATAGCACAATTACTGAATGATATATATATATCTATGAGTTCCTTGCTTTTTAAGGGCGTATATGATTTAGGTTGCATTACAATCTGACAAACTACAAATGATATGTTTTGATAGGCTAATATAGTGTTTGTTATACACCTGACAGCAGCAGTATGTGTTTAACACCCAGATGAATCTGACTGTAGCAGCGTGAGATACTAACATGCTAACTTATGCATAGTGCGTGCTTCCACAAAGGCCTGGAGCAGCCGAATTTAAAGTCCTACTTTTATTAAGAGTTCAAATAAAGTAAAACGTTACTCGATCAATGATATAGGAAAGCTAGGATGGAAATTAACATAGGTGGGATTTTGCGCAACTCCACAGCTTTTCAATGTGGATTATTAGGCAAAATTATAAAAACAGTTCTAAAAGGATTTTAATGTCCATGCACTGTTTTTGTTACACCACTGTTCAGTTTTATGTAGCAGCATAATTGTAGCATCTAATGAGAAGAAAAAGTCAACTCCAAAGAATCATGTAACGTATCGATATTGAGCTTACAGACTTGCTGCCCCTCTAAAAAGATACTTATGTCATTTTTAGCCAGTTTATAAAAGAGCATTACACATTTTTAAGTCATTTGTGGTGAAGTTAGGCTTAAGTCAGTAGAGCTGGCCACAAAACCCTCAACCCTCAGTGTTCTATTGGCCTTACTGATGCTGTGATTGCAGAGAAAGAACCTTTGTCAAGCTGTGGACTCGGAGATGATGCTGTATGTTAGTTGGTCATCACTAAATGACCAGGCCTTTTTGTCAGCCTGTTGTGCCAGACACAAGTTTCAGCATCCTCCAGTCATAAGGGACTTAACTCAAATCAGTCCTTTTTTGGCAGTGCCATCCTCGAGCTCTTGTTATTGTTTCACTGCTGTGCCCTGCGAATACTATGATCCTGTCTTAAAGTAAGTCTTTCTGTGAGTGAATGAGACTTGCCTGTATTCTCGGCAAGGATTTCTGAAGATGCAAGCTTAGAATGTCACTTCTTACCTGAAGGAAAAGGATAAAGGAAGTTGGTGTTTTTTAATCAATAATTGGCCTCTGTGTTTATCTATGCTATAGCCTTTAGTTGTGGGAAAACACACATAGAGGGGGAAAACTTTGTCCAGAATTTCACGTCCTTCACCTTTAAAGTTATAACTGACAGTCTGCTACACGTGCACACCAAATACTGTCTTATGTGGTAAACTGATAGGATACAGTGCATCAGCTATGTATTTATTAAATCCACAAACCAAATATCTATAACCACATACTTCCTTTTTGTTTACAGATTTTGTTTACAAATGCGTTGGTTTGTATTGTGCTATAGTACTTATGTTTTTGTTCATGTATTTAATATTTCATTTGTGACGTAGTGCTTTGTTTTGTACGTTAAAAGGTTGGATGTGTACAGTTTTACCTCATGAAGGTATCACTTGCGAGCTTCCTCTGGCTAGGACAACTGTCAAATGATAATCAAAAGAATTATTTAAATGGCTGTTTCTGACGTGAATAACTTTGATTAACATGCCCTGCTGAAAATGTATATTTTGGAATTGCACTGAAACTGCATTGGTAGTTTGAAAAAATGATTTGTTGTTTTGTATGCTTGTTAAATTAATAAACTTTTTTTTTTTTTCCAAAATACCTTAAAAGCTCGTTAGGTCTGGTTCTTTTTTTCTACTGCTTATCCAGGAGTCCACAAAAAAAATGATTGTCAGACAAAATTGACATCACATGACCTACACACTCAAGTTGCACTACAGAACATCATGGAAAAGTTCTCCCAAATGCCATTTGTGTCTGGTTTTAATTATACGTCATCACACTGTTGTACACACAAGATCCCATGATGTGAATGAGACAAAAATGTCTGTGCAAAATGCTCTAAACATTGCTGTTATGAAGTGGTATATTGCACTTCCTGACACTGAGTTCTCCCTAATTCACAATACAGAAATGACTGCCAAGACTGATGAACTTATCAAATAGTCAAGTCAGTTTTATCTATAGCCACAAATCGCAAGTAACTCTTCGAGGGCTTCACACCTTGGACAACATACACCAGCATCCATCGGCAGAGCTGTGTGGGATAAGGGAAAAACAGAATAAAGTAACTCCAAAGCAACAGGAACTCCAACTTCAACTCCAAGGATGGAAAGACATGCAACAGGTAACAGGTGAATTGCAATATTACATAAACCAGAAAAGTATCATCTAAAGCACATACAGCATAAAGTAAATATTAAATGCAATAAATCAAACTGTTTAGGCCCAAGTGTAAAACTCCCAATTCCTCCCACCCAGCATCTGTAAATTAATCAGATGTTCAACACAGTATTTGTGATTGAAATGGACTGAAAATGTGAATGATCTCATTGGTGGACATTTTGATTCCACAATTGTCATTATGATGTTTGAAATGTATTTGCCAGGGTCACTACACCTAGCGAGTAAACATTTAGAAGGAAGAAACTGGGTAAAATTATGCTCCCAGCAGGGGCCTTTATTTGTCTCTGACCTACAGAGTTTATGTGCATTCTGCTTTTTGCGGTTTGGAATTGGGTCTTTTCATTCATGCGCTTTACAGATTTATAATATACATCAACAACAGTCTTATGTTTTGGAGGTGAAGCGCTTTCATAATGTGAGGGCAGCATGTACTGAAAATCCTGATAATTCATATATTATATACTATAAAGAGAAAATATACTTCAACCTATAATACATGCAAATTATCAGATTTGGGAAAATAACTGCTATTTACCTTTGCTATTTTGCCTGGCAAAAAGCATGCTGTAATTTCAAATGTGTTACGTGATCTGTGGCCCTGTGCATTGTGTTCTCTTCAGAACTGAGCATGTGTTGGTGACCACACAGCGAGGAAAAGAAAGTCCTTTTTTGGAATGATCTTACTCAAGTTTAGTCATTTGTTTCACACACCTCCCTCTCAGGAATTCTCTGCTGCTGTTGAAACATGAACAGGGCAATTTAAGGTAGTGATGGCAAGAAAAATCAGAAACAAATACTTGTGGCTTGCTCTGTGTTTTTATTAACGCAGAGCAAATTACAAATCGTGCCAGCACAGCATCAGCTCCATGTATGTGTTTTATCTTGCATAATTTCACAGTCTGTATCAGCCTGTTCTTTCCTGTGCAATACAATAACTTCTCCACAGACTTCCCTATAGAGAGTGAAAGATCACGGTCAGGAAAAACCATGGTTTGGATGTTCCCACCCTCCTTCAACACAAGTTACTCCTGTAATGGGGAACTACATATACTCTTGAGGCATTTTGTGGCCTAGAAGAAAAACACTAAACTGTCAATGTTCCCTCAGGCCAGTGGTCAACAGGAGAAGACTGATTGCTCTAGGCAGCTTCCAGGTATGTGTGTGTAAGTGATTGAATGAATATGAAGCAGAGTGTTGCTGAATAACAGAATATACAGTTCTCTGTGCACGGCTGCCTTCCCTATAGACAAATAAAGGTTAAATGAAATGGAGTATGCTGCCTCGGTGCCTGCCAGGCTGGTTAAAGAGGCAGAGACTCAGCTTTAAGTGGCAATCTCAAAGATCTTAATTTAAATAAGTGTCTTTTAAGTCACTATCTATCGCTGAATGAGGTAACATGATGGTAACTGAGCCTATGACCCACTGATGAAATTATATAGAAGTCCTTGCATTTTACAGTTTTATGAACTGGGTGTCTGGTATGACTAATGCGCAAAATTACAAGTAACATGAGTGACTATCACAAAGTTAGTGATGTGTAACATCATAAGTGTGGTTCATGAACAAACAAACCTTCAATTACCATGCATCACCATAGGTTTCGCCAAACAGATGTCACCAAACAGAGATTTTTGAAATTGCTACATGAAATAACAACATGCAAAGTCCAGCAGATCCTGTCTCATCACACCTGTGTGAGACAAATAAACAAGTAGTAGTCAACTAATGTTGATGATGAATAATTTACTGTTTCACAGGACATAACAGCTTTAAGTTTTAACATGTACAAAGCTTAAATCATAGCATGTTCAACATGGAAAGCTAAAGCTCAGTATAGACAGAACATCATCAATGGAATTGTACGGTTTTTTATATTGTATGAGCCAGTGGACTTCAGAGTTGGCAATTAGAGGACAACCAATGTATTTACACCCAAGACCTTATTTACTAAGGTTTGACTGTTTGAGTGGTGTTTATAAGACATTCGTAAAAGCCCAAGTTTGTTATTGACCATCGACAATGATAGGATTAATAAGAAGATGACATTTAAATGACAGAACAGCACAGTTGACGACTTAATTTTCTTGTATTTTTCCTTTAGTTGAACCACGTCACTGTTATCTATGTAGATCAGTGGTTCCCAATCTGGGAGCTAGGATCCTCAGAGGAGTGCAGGGTAAATACCAAGGGTTGTGAGTTAATTGATGGGATGGGAAATAAGAAAATATTTGGGGCTTTTCTCAAATCTTTGCATTTTAAATTATGACATACTCAGTAGTTTCCTTCTTCACACTTATAAAACATATTCAAATGAAAGCCTGAGAGGGGAACATCGTACTTTGTTTCGACACATTCATTCAAGACCTTTAAATGATCATAGACCAACAGGGTTGGGAATAGCTGGTTATCACGATATAAATTAAAGTGACATAATCTAGTTTGTCTTTGTTTCTACCATCTGTTCAGCTTTTCAAGGCTGAAATGAGCCTGTTTGTGGTGTCTATAATAAAAGCAATGACGTAAAGATTACTGTGCTAATAGTGTCAAATAGATTGTCACACCAGGTAATAGCAGAGGTTGACTGTTCTTGAGTCACACACATCAGCTTTCAGCTAAGAAGGAAACCAGGCAGACAGGTATGGAGCTAATATGACAGCTGTTTGAGTGAACTGTGCATAAATGGTGGACAGGTGTGTGGAACATGTAACAGCTAAGAGGGCATGTGCACAACTGTTTAACAGAAACAGCTGCCAGGTGTATACACACAGGCGAGGATAAGGCGGCCTCCAGCTGGGAACAGATAATTCAAATGGCCTCATCAGTTTAGGATATGCTGATTGTAACTTAAGTTCACTGATTTGCCACAATAACATATGGCCCCACTCAACATTATTATGTTTTTCAAATGAGAACATGTTCACAGACACTTTATCTTATTAGTTAAACATGGAAAAAGACTGTGACTCATCAAGAAGCACAGGTGTAATGAATAACACTAATGACGGTCTGCTCAGTTTAAATGTCCTTGTATTCATACCAGAGACAGACATCATAATAATTAATGTAGTTCATTACATCTCTGTTTCTCCTTCTACGGCAGGGCATAAAGTCTGAATGGAAAAAAAGCCCTTTACTATTCAAATATTCAGTGCCTCAGGTATAATAAAACTCAAGTATGTAATTAAATAAAAATCATTCAAAATCTTTCCATATTAAAAAAATCCATTTTGTCTGGTTTTTAGGTTGTTGGGTTACTATAACATGACCAGAATTATGCCAAATGGATCAGTTGAAACAAAGTCACTAATATAAGAAGAACTTCTGAGATAAAAGTAAAAACAGGCTTCGGGGAACAATCAGTCTCAAAATATTCTTACTGGCATAGCACGTCCCCCACAGGTGTTTTCAATCCTGGCTGATTAGACCTCTCCTCAGACTGAAGTTGGATGGAGCTGCGCTGGAATCACATTGGTTCACAAGAGAGATAAGAGAGATAAGGGTGTGACTTGCCCTGCTCTAACAGGTGAAATAAAACTAACCAGAGAACGGGGGAGATATGAGTCAAGCATATAGTGCCACACAGTCCTGGAGGTCTAATCTGACAAAAATAAGCAAAATCATTTTGTAATCTCATTATTAGTTAATACTGAAGTCAGACCTACAGTATTCCATCGTGCTACATCACACAGTAGTCCAGTATACAGGACATATCTAATGCCTCCTGGTGCTCAGGTGGAGAATCTCAGAGTGGGCGCTCTGGTGCTCTCTGCTGGACGCCTGGTGCAATGACACACACAGAAGTCTTGACAGAAACAACCCATCACTGAAGATCTGGTTAACTCTAGTTCACTTCAGGTTTTTGTGTCTTTTTATCAGTTACAAAAGTTTGTGTATTAGAGATGGTAAATGTGTCTAATTTAAAGTAAGGAATGTATTTGAGTCATAAATTGATTTATATGTCAGTGAATTTATCATTTTCCAAACATGAGTATGGTGAAAATAGTCTGGGCTCCCATCACATTACATTACAACTATAATTTTATTTTAATTGACTGTTGAATGTATTTGCATGATTCTCTTCAGAGATTAATTAAGGGAGAAAACACAGCTGGTTTTTGCAGCTTTTGTAGATTCCTGTCAGTGCTATGGTGATCTGTAAGGGGAAAAAAAGATGATGTTCTGATACAATTGAGATTTGAATTATGTCAGCCTTTGATTTTTCTATAAATCAAGGAACAGCGTTGTTCTCAGGTTGTCATGATTGGCCTACATCCAAACACAAGGAAAAATGAATATGTAAAATAATAATGAGAGCGCAACCAATAACCATTTCTGTGGTAAACCGTAGAGCAAGGATTGATAAATATTTAAATAAATGAGGAGGGAAACAAGTGAATAAAGAATTTAACAAAAACATAATAAAATGTAACATGTGACAAAGAAGCAGCTGCAGCAAAGGAAACATTATCAATGGAGGTACGGATTTTAGAGGAAGAATCTCGCTGTTATTTTGGAAAATAAAATTGTGATTTATTGGTTATGATGCTAGCTGCAAATGAATTTGTTCAGCTGAGAGCAGAGTGCTCATTTCTCAGGCCTCAATGTCCCTTAGGTCTGGACAATAATAAAAGCCAAAGTCAATATGAAATATTAATAATATTTATCAAACAATATCAATGTTATATGTGATGTGTAATGAAATATTCCAGTAATCCCAGCAGAACACAAATATCAGAAGAAAATGTAAAACATCTCTATATCTACCACATAAAGGCTTATTATAGTGTGTAGTTAATGTACTGTATATGTATCATGTTGTGTGTGTGTGTGTGTGTGTGTGTGTATATATACATACATATATATATTTAGAGAGAGAGAGAGAGAGAGAGAGAGAGAGAGAGAGAGAGAGAGATTTGGTCTGATCTCTCGACCATATAAATTACATTAATTACATTATATTTACTTTGTTGTTACAGTTTTTTCGACTGATATTTTGCCACAGCATTGGCAAAATTACATATTCAAACAAATCAATGTTATTAACAGAAAACATTAATAACCTAGATGTAGTTTAGTTAGTGTCTGTTAGTTCTTCTATTAAAAGACCAATTAATTTTTTGCTTACATTTGGGTCATGGATTGTACTTTCAAGATTCATTAAGCAAAACTCAGAAATGCTCCAATGGTCTCCCAATAAATTAGCAAGCAATTTCTTATAAGCATTGCATAATGAATGCAGTTGGTTTCCCTTGCAAAATGCTACTAATTGTGTTTTCTTAAAATTGCTCCAAGAGTTCAGGGCCTCTGCGCAGCCACAGTTACTTTATCTTCCTGACACTAGATGGAGCAGTTGTACCACTTATGGAAGCTCCCACCAGGCAATGGTACAGGGTACACTTACAGCTAGACTCAATACCTCAGTGTCAAAGAAACAAATCCGAATGAAGACAAATAATTAACTCTGAAAAATGTATATTTATATTTGCTGTGTCACTAATAGTAGTATGTTATTTCTGGAATGACAGAAGAGTCTCAAGGACACATTTTTTTCTTACTAGTGAGTGAAGTCAGGATTTTCATAAAGACTGGTTGTGAAATATATAAAAATTCTAGACGATTTCACTCAACTCAAAAAACAGAATTCTATCCCAGCCATTAAAATGGACTGAACTACTTTCCCCTTTTATATAAAATAAAAAACTTTGCATTGAAATACTCCAGATGTCATTATTATACTTGTTAGGAAAGATGAAGAGGATTGCCATCAAATTAGCGGTCACCTTGATCATTAGAGGGAACAGAATATTTTATAAGAAATATAAGGAGGTTCATAAAAGCTCTGCAGTCTGTCATGGTCATCTCCTGATAATAGACCTAAAAGGCCTAGGCTAACGTCCAGCTTTGCTTGATTATGCATATTAATGACACCTCCTGAATTCATCACAAAAATCTTTTTTTGTTGGGTGAGGAGGGCAAACTGTAATAAATGGTTGAATTTATTCAGTTAAGGAATAATCCTTTTAATCAGGAGAGGGAACTTTCATGAGACTGGTAGGCCAGGCTGCTTGAATTCTTAAATAATTTAACTAAATCAATTTTATATGTTATATGATCACTTAACCACGAAAAACAACAAATCTTTTTGGAACTAATGAGCCCATAAGCTTGAGAACATTAGCTTTATAATTAAGGGATAATAAAAACAATTGCTTTTCCATGCTCCGTCTGGGGAAACAGAGCTGCAGGTTCCACATGCAACAGTGCAGGTTTGCAACAACTGGGCTGCCTAGTGGCCCAGCATTATACTCCGAGACAAGCTGCAAAGGGCTTTTGTTGAAGTGCTCAAGATAACACAAAGAAAACTTCAAACAGGCATCTTATTGTATTCTATTCTTCTGGGCAAGCTGATTACAGTTAAGGATAAAAGTTGTTCCTATATGGTAAACTAATGCGGAGAATCAGAGAGCACTAATTAAGTCATGGGGGATCCGAGGCGGTCGGCATGGATGTGTTCCCCAACGCCCAGACCATGGGGGTTTAGTGGGAACTTTACAGCCCAACAGCAGTCAGCATCAAACGTGTTTATTGTCAGCTGAATGTCCGGTAAAGGCATGAACCGCTGGATCTGCAAAGCCACCTGGGAAAAAGAAGCAGAGGCTTCAGCTTCTTAGCCTGAGCACTGATAGGCTTGTCTACCCCCCCCAAAATTTCACTGCCCCTAGCAGAGCTTAGAAAGTTGTTCCGAATGCCATCTTTGTGTGAAGAGAAAACACAGCCACTGACTGCGTGTCAATGCAGAAAGTGTTTTTATATTGTTTTTATATTTTATGTGATGTGAAGCTTTTCTATCAAGATATGAAGTCAGCCGGGTCTATACAAAAATCTAAATACATGTTAACATAATGAAGCAGAAAGGGAAATTTCAAAGACTGCTGTGTTTCCATCTTTGGTTTAACCTGAATTTTCTCCACTTGCCATGAAAACTAAATCTGATTTCTTTTTTTTTTTTTTCCTTAGTGCAATGAAAATTACACAGATAGAAAGAACATTTAGAATTTTAATATCTCCTGTAAAATGTAAAATTGTGAAGCTATGAACCTATGTTTCAGGTCAGTGTCAGCGTGTTGTATCCAATTTTCAAATACAAACCAATGGGAGTTCATAGAGTGGCGATTACTAACTATCATCATACTTCATGATCATGAGCTCTGAATAGCCAGCACTGAAGCATTGTCAGTATTGTTTGTTCTATGACCTCGGTAGACACTGAAGAGACAGCACTTGTAAAATTGTGTGTGTGTGTGTGTTTGTGTGTGTGTGTGTTTGTGTATGTGTCTGTGAGGTTTATGTAAATAAGCGAGAGTTTGTATTAAGTGTATGTGATTTACTGATCGTGTCTTTGCATTTGTATATCTTACATGAATATGCATCAGCTGGTGCGATGTCACATCACTGACAACTGTGACTGACCACATATATACACGTGTATGCGCGCGCACACAAACAAACACACAAACACACAAACACATACAAAGAGTTTAAAGGGTTTGGTTTATCTTTGTATTTGTCCTTATGTTAGCATGGCCTTTTTGTGCTCTCACAGTTCCTGGATGCATATTTCTTTAATATTTCTTTGATATTTCTACCCGGGCTTCCTACCTTATATCCTCTGCTTTTGATATTTTTAACTGATTTGATGTACTATGTAGATCTCACCTGTCATCACGCCCAACATCAGCATCAGTGTTAACAAAAATGTTTAAATGTACTTACACACATGCCATTGCTTGTTTCTCTTTCCAACCCTGTTTATCTGATTTAATTCCCTACTCTTTGTTATATTAATGAGAGTTATTGAACTACAAGCGTATTCTTTTTGAATCCTTACGCAAATTATGTATGAATGAGCAGCTTTTGGAGCAGGGGGGAGTCTGCTGGGAGATTATTAACAACAGTTTAAACAAAATGTTGCTGTGTTCTTTTGTTGTTTTTTTTGTTTTTTTTTTTTACAAATGTAGCAGTATCTTGTAACATTTAGTTGTGCCCATTTGTTGTGATGTGCTGCATGTTCACATACATAAAACACACACACAAGCAGATGCACACTATTTGTAACCCCTTTTCTCATTATTGGGAGGGCCTGTCCCACTGCTTGTAGCCACCTGCAAATTACAATTTAGTACTCCAAGAGTTAAGACTGTGTTCTTTCAACCCATTGTGTGTGTATTTGTGTGTTTGTGAGTATGTGTGTGTGTGTGTGTGTGTGTGTGTGTGTGTGTGTGTGTGTGTGTGTGTGTGTGTGTGTGTGTGTCGGGGGAGGGGTAGAGAGAGTCTGGTAGAAAACCTTTAATCCGGGTGCTGTCAGGCCCAAACCCGGCTTGACGTCCCATTGATGTGGAACAGAACAAAACACAGGGCCCCTTGCTAAGCTCCCACTGGCTCACACACACACACACACACACACACACACAAACACACACACACTGGGCCCCCGCTCTAAAGCCCCCAGCCTGGGCCCCTGCTCTCTAACTGGGAAGGGCATTCCTCAGCCTATATACACGCGTGTGCATACGCAAACTCACTCATTCTCAAATGCGCACATAGGTCTACAGACACACATGCACGGGTGTGCACACACACATACACACTGACCTGAAAGAACACAGTTTTAACTCTTTGAGTGCTGTACTGTAATTAGCAGGTGGTAACATCTTAAAGGTTTTTCTCTCTGCTATTTGGTATGTGCCCATTCATTTCCATATATAAACTTGAGTGTGTGTTTGAGAGAGGTGGAGGAAAGTGTCTCAGCCAACAACCTATTTGCGCACGAACACACGCACAAATACGCACGCACGCACGCACGCACGCACACACACACACACGCATGCACGCACGCACGCACACACACACACACAAACACACACACACACACACACACACACACACGCATATCATAAGTTTGTGAGATGCTTGGATACAGTTAACAGAAGCCAGATGCTCCAGTGTGTGTTGCCAGTAATGAAAGTGTGTATCCGTGGTGACAACAAACAGTTATTATTGTCCTGCTGTTTGGACAGCTCCCAGTCCGCAGCATCTCTGTTTACTATTAGCTTATAGAGAGAGAAACAGAGAGAAGGAGACAGAGAGCAGAGACAGAGAGAGCGAGAGGCAGCTGCATGTCTGAGCAGACACAAAAAAAAGACTTATATCAGAATAAACATGTGTTTTAGTTAATGGTCTGGAACTGTCTGGGATATTAATGCTTATTTGGCTGTTGTTCTATGGGTGGCCAGCAGGTGGAGTTGTGGGCAGCAGGCAGTCAAGGAGCAGAACTTCCTACTCCAACTTTGACCCAAAGTTGGCCTTAAGGTTGAAACATTTTGTTTCATCAGCTCAGTTTCAGTCTGTCCCACTAGAGCTCAGGTGGTCCTGAGTGGTTCAATTTTAGATCTGAGGTGGCTGTCACAGGTTATCACTCTGCACTGGGAACATAGCCCAACACTTAAAACTACTATTAGGGCATAAGGGAGCCACACAACGACTGTATGAAAAACATTCCCACCTGTGGCCGTACACACCCACTCACACCTACATGGTCAACTCGTTTCCCCGCTTCACCTTCTCCAGGACTAGACTCACTCCTCGGTTTCCGCTGTTAAATTACAGAGATCTTTAGTCCCCGACACTGGAATTCTCCTGCTTCCGTTTTGGAATGTCAGAACTCCAAGTGAGCCGTTTGTTTGGGCTGGGCTGCGGTCCAAAGAGAGGCCTTAGCAGTCCCAACCAAAATGTTTTTATTGACGGGCGAAAGCAGTCAGGCCGACAGCACCGATTGGCTGTAATTGGTCGGCAAGTCAGTGGTGTGTTTGAAATACCCTATGTAAAGTGGCAGCCTTTATAAAGCGCACACACACACACACACACACACACACACACACACACACACACACACATATACACACATTCGCCCACCCCTGTTTCTTCCCTCCCGTCGCCTTAAGAGAAGCCAGATGGGCCACGGGGAAGCAATCACCCCTCTATTTGTCTTGGTGCTGATCAGGTTAGTGAAGTGTTCTCAGGCCTGGCCAGGAGTTGTCTACACACTACTGCCTGTTGTCCCCGTGGCTCAGTCAGCTGCATGACTTGAGCCAACTGGCCCGGTCAGACCGCTCTGGGACTATCTAAACAGCAGAACAGTGAGTGGGGAGAATTGCTCTATCACCAGTAAAGGGCAATAAATGGCAGAGGTAATGTTTTTTGTCCGTTACCGTCTCATTGTGGAAGTTTGATGTAGGGCTGGGTTCAGCTGAACACCAACTTTCTACTTACTGCAGTGTAAAGGGATAACTAGACGAATTGAGCTAATATATAAATACGAGGTTCAGTGAGGAAGCTGGTAGCTAACATCTTTCATCTGCTGATATGGACACCACCGTTTAGGGCTGGGTCAATGGATGGGAGGTGTGGAGGCAGCAGCGTGTGTGGAGAACATTCCAGCCGCTGAATACACCACAGATGGTTTGGTTTAGAGCAATGAAATGAGCACCAGACACAGAGCAGTGACAGTGAATGAAAGGCTCAATGATGCACATACACACACACACTTGCACATACACACGCATGCACGTAGCCGTGACTGCACGGGTTAATGGAGTGACGGAATCCAGAAGGAATTTACTCAAGGACTCAGGGAGTGAACTATTAGGTAGCCTCCAAACTACCCTGCAGAAACTCCAAAAGCACTGCTCAGTTTTTTCACTATGTTACGCATCTATAGCTTTTTAACAGGGGCACGGAGTACGCAAGGATGGAACTTCAGCTCACATAGAAAATCAAGAGAGAGAATGAGAGACAGCAATATTAAAAAGACACAAAGATGGTCAATGAGGAAGACCCCGACGCAAAAAGACGGCAGAGCAAGTTGCACCAGGGCAGTGAAACCTGATCCCATTCAGACTTGCCCACCTCCTGATTGGCTGGCCCTCCGATGAACCCTGACCCTTGACTTTGTCTGGGGCTTGTGACCTTGAGTGAAGTACAGGCAGTCAGAGCATTGTGTCTCCTCCCAGACTCGTGTCTGTGCTCTCTCTCTCTCTGTCTCTCTCTCTCTTTCTCTCTCTCCCCGGTCTCTTCCTCACTGCCCATTCGTCTCCAGTGAGAGAGGGCCAGTGGGGAGGAGATAGAGAGCAGAAATGTCAGCGAGACATTAAACAGAGTGCGTCTGTGTGTGCTCTCATAGTCCAACCTGTCTGATTTCCGTCTTCCCTCCATCCCTCCCCCTCTTCCTTCTCCTCACATCTCCTCCATATACGCTTCTCCACAGAGCAATAAATTTATCCTCTTCTCTCCAAATCTCTTTGTCTTTTTTGCTCCATCAACACCCTTATCACCTTTTTTCTGCAGATCCTCGTTGCCCTCCCTTTGCCTCTCATATGGTTTATTACATCCCTTGTCAAGGCCAATACCACCAGTAATTCAAATAATATTTTGTATTGTGTATACTTGGTTGGCAACATTGAAAGGGAAATACCAGCCATTTTTAAACGAAGTTGCATGCTATTTATATAGTCTTGAATGGATAAATGAGTCAACATGGATAAGTTATAAATAAAAAAGACCTATAAATCAATGAAACAAGGCACAACTCTTTAGTGTCATAACAATGCATGAGTGAATTGAAAAAAACAAAGACAAATTTCTTACAGTTTATGGGGGAAGCTTCCATCCAGATATGTTTATGGAAACAGTTCAACATTTTGGGAAATATGCTGATACCACTCTCATATCTGTATGGCAAATATGAAGCTCCTGCCAAGCAGCGGGTTAGTTGACTTAGCATAAAAAGGGGAAACAGCTAGTCTGGCTCTGTCCAAAGCTAAAAAAAAAAACTGCCTACTGGCACCTAAACCTCACTAATTTTAGATTTAAGGTTTTAGAGGAGGTTATGAGCCGCACTATTTCTTGGCTGGGATCAGTTACTTCCTTCAGGCTTGTCATCACCTAGCTGCTTCCCCCTTTAACTCTCGGTAAAAAACAGAGAATAAGATCATTTCCCAAAATTACGACCCATTCCATTAATTTTGTAGCAGACAGGAGTAGTCCAAAAATCCTCCCCAAAATGTATCCACATCCACAGGGATAGCATTGAATTTTGCTAAATTGCTAAAGATAAACAAGTAAATAAATATTAATTTTTAAGAAATTCACTACTAATTTACTAATGCATGTATCTGCATTAAAAATCATCAATCAAAAATCGATCATCTCCTCTCCTCTCCTCTCCTCTCCTCTCCTCTCCTCTCCTCTCCTCTCCTCTCACACCTGTGGACACACATAATGTATACATACCTACAGTACATGTATTGTTGGCAGACGCACACAGAAGTCTCTCTATGCTGTCCCAGTACAGAACATGGCAGCAGAGCGCAGCCGAGTGGTGTTTATTTTATTGGATGTTTATTTCGCTCTGTAAAACATGCCACTCAGGGACCTTGCCGAGTGATGTACTCAAACCCTTTCTCTCTCTCTCTCTCGCTCTCTCCTCTCTCTGTCTCTCTCTCTGTCTCTCTCTTGTGTCTCTCCCAGCGTAAACAGTGTGTATATTGGGAGTGTGTCCTTCACTAGTTTGTGTAGATGTGTAATCCATCCAGTCAGACATTGTAAACAACATCTCTACATGTTTATAAATACTGCCCAACCACTCTAATGAATTTATGGTAATGCCTTGTTCTACTGCTTCTGCTGTGTATGTGTGTGTGTGTGTTTGTGTGTGCGCGTGTGCATGTATGACTACTTTGCTAAACTAAAGAGTACTGCACATATTTTACTGGTTTCTGATGTTTCTAGAGGGGTTTTATTTCCTGGTGTGCACAGCCTGGTAAAAGCTTAAAACCTGTGACAGCAGCAAGCAGTGAATGACTGTGCCACAGTATGAAGTCTATTAGCAAACCAACTCTGTTTTATTCCATTTACCTCACTTCAACTCACCACAGCAAGATCCAATCTCTTAATAATGAAGTATATGTGTTATATTTATGTAGAAGTTTGTTCCATTGATTTTGACTTTGATGATTTTTTAAACACATGGCAGAAACAGTCACTGCCACTGGAAATGCTTGCACATTATTAAACTTGCCATTAACTTGTTGGAGTCTTGCTTCACCACATTTCCTTGTTTGTAAAGAAAAGAGAGACATTCAACTTAATTTCCAGTGTTGGAAATACATTGAAGGGCAAACTAAAGTATTACTCATTGTATAAGTGGTAGTGTCTGGTCTGTGACTGCTTTTTATTTGCCTTTCACAATGTAACTCAGTCTGCTATGTTACATTTTGAATACAACTGACCTTATTGTTCCAGTTGGTCAAACTGATGTTTTTTCTTTCTTTTGATTGAACTAAATGACACCAGATTGGCAGGTTGGAGTCTCCTAGTATTGAGCCCCCCAATTTTCATCAAGATTGTCTCCTCCTAGCAGGAACCAGACATCAATATAATGTCAGAAAGATGTTGGGCTCTATTGACTCTGTAGTTGGACGGGCATTAACATTTACTGAAGACTAGAATGTGTGTATTTTATATGTCAAGATGCCGTTGGCATGAAAATCAACAAAATATCAATGTCAGCTGTTGTCAGCATTCAACGTCAAATTGACATTGGCATTGGATATTGTTTTGACATTGAATTTTTGACTCCAAAATCACAACCTTCATTCAACCAATCATCAACATCTAACAACGCTGGTAGCCAGCTGTGGAATGTACACCATCAGAACCATTTGAACAACACTGTGTCTCAAGTCATCTACTCTATATATACATATGGATAGCAGGTTCATGCTTGAATTGCGTGTAGCCCAGGAAAGTGATGTGAGGTTGTCCAAATTCTTACTTTGCTGTGACTGGAGCATTGAGGAGAAAGGGGCAGGGTTAAAATAGGTCAATTGGTCATCTTGACCAAACTTACATGATACAACTCTTATTGTTGTCCACTAATCAGAAGGTTGGTGATTCAATAGAGCCGGGTATTGAATCACCAACCTTCTGATTAGTGGACAACCATTATTCTGCATGTTGAAGTATCCTTGGGCAAGATACTGAACCCTGAATTGCCCCTGATGATGTGCCATTGGCGTGTGTTCGTGTGTGTGTTACACAAGTGTTATGTATGGAACAAGCGCTGTATGAATGTGTGTGTGTGTTAATGGGTGAATGTGACCTGTAGCATAAAGTGCTTTGAGTGGTTGTTAAGACTAGAAATGCACTATATAACTGGAATCCGTTCATACGACCACTTTTTCTCACATGACCAAGATGTAAGCCAAGGCTAGCCAGTGCTCCCTAACTATGCAATATAGCTACCACTGTGATTTGAAAGTGGTTATAATTGATATTTTTGTATGTATAAAATGGGAATGTGAACACAATGTGACAGTGAAAGGGGTCGCTTGTAGTGATTAACCTACAGGAAATTATCACCTGAATCTGCTGCTCCCCTCGGCTTTATAGAGCTTAATAAAGAGTTTCAGCTCATTGTTTAGCTGTCTGGCCCACAAATGCTATTGTTTTGGGTCACTCCCAGTGCTCCCATAACGTCATGTTTAAAAGGGCAAAAGGCGAAAAAGGTCTAAAAACCCAACATACACTACATGCTCATCACAAAACAGCAGACAGACACAGTTAGAGACTAGCTGCTGAATATAGTGGAGCGTTCAGCAGCTTAGGAGCCAGACATGTCCGTCAGGTGTTGGTAGAGACAAAAAACAGAGCTAAAAGAGAATGAATTTTGGACTTACATTCATCAGGTGGATGGTAACTCCACTTCAAATTAATTATAAATTGTTTTGTAACTGCTGGTTGTAAAAAAAACTGCCATTTCAACTTAAAAGATGGTGAGATATGAGTGTTGTGTTCACAGTTTGTTTCCACTCAAAGAGCATCAAATAATGAACACTTGTTGTTATAGCCTTCACTTCCCACTTTTCATCGAGTTTCCTCCGGTTTCCTCTAATGAACGAAACAGCGCCCCCTGTGGCTGTGGTCAAACAAGATATTGCAGCATTACCGAGGTCTTCACTGAGGGAAGAAGAAAGGTGGTGAAGTTGGCACCATTTGATCAATCAGTCAAAAAGTCACATATGGCGACTTTCTCGTCACTGTGAAACTGACAGGTCGCTGGAAAACAAACTGGAGTGAACAGTGAACTCTGTGGCCGTGAAACAAAAAAAGAAAAAGTGAACAACATCTTTCAAATCAAACGACCAGCAGAGCTAGTTTAAAATTTCCAGTGTGTTTTCGTAAGAGTAAGCAGCGTCTGACGACAAACAAAACGATCGTCACAGCAACACGTGCAGTGGGACAGTATGGATAATTCATGTCCATGAAAGAAAGGACTTCGACGTCATAAAACGTGAGTCAAATACAAGCCTCTGTCTGTCTGTCTGTCTCTTTGCTTGCTGCTTTTGGTTGTGTGTGTTTACTTGACTCCTTCGCAAAAGCAGAGGTCATGTTTTGTAACTTACTGTATTGTTTGTCTGGACACTGAATTAGTTTTGAATTTCTCCAATTTTGCATTTGTTGGTTGTTGGTCACCTGCTGACATTATCTCTTTAATCTGTGCTGTGTATTGAACCATGAGCTTGCAAGGCCCAGTAGGCCACGTTTGTATTCTGTCCATACAGACAGATGCACTGGCGCCTTTTAATGTCAACATAAAACTCTGGATATGTGATTACTGTTGAATCGTTTTAGTTTTCAGTTTGATCTGATATATCTTTTGTGAGTCATGACACATCTATGATATGTTCATCCTTTCTTTTTGATATGAAGAGTTATGTGAGAGTTTACTTATTGGGTGCAATGTGTTTTGTTGTATCAAGGTTCAGTCGAATGGCACTATTGATTTGAAGACATTGTTGTTAAAATGACACATTTTTCTTGCTGTCAGATTTGGCTTTTGAAACACTCCACTACTGAAATCAGCACTTACTTAATGTTACTGGTCCCTCTGAAAGAACAGCTGGCCCCAGTTTAGCCTCAATGGGGTTTACATGGACTACAATCATCTCCACTGCCCAGGCTACAATCTTGTCCCCACCCTAACCAGATCAGAAAACACTTGGGTATGATATTCTGTTATAATTTGGAGGATGTTATGCTGATTTTGGATTATTTTGTCAAGCAGTGTGATGTCTCATTAGAGCCATTCCTGTTGTTCCTGTAGTTATCACAGGTCAAAATAGGGTGTATGGCATCAGAGAGTAAGAAGAAGGCATATAAGCCTACTGAATAACAGCATTGTACTCACTCTCTCAAACCTGGTCTAATGTTTTTTTGTGCTGGTATGCAATATGCTATAACAGATAATGAGACTTTGCTAGTCAGTGGCTCATATTCTGTGTTACATGTGTTTTGTTGATTTGATTATTTTGTTTCTATGTATGGACGTGTGTGAGTGTGTGTGTCCGTTGCTCTCAGACTAAGCCATCATGGCTCCCCCCTCATCAGGCCCGACAGGTGTTATTACATTGAAATGAGAGCAGTGATGTATGCATCTGTAATGTGGACCTGTCCTCTTCTGCTTGATGGAACCTGACGCCTCTCATTATTGTGACATGTCTGAGAAAAGAACAAAGTACCAACACTTCGCCTGAAGTGCTGCTCATAAGGCATTATGAGGCGTCCTAAGCACATTTCATGAAGACATTGACAGAAAGTGACACATCACAATTCTTTCAAAGTGCTAACAAATCTGATGTCAGTTCTATTTAGTGCAGATAAATGAGGTTTCTGTTGCAATTTTGGTGTAGGATGTTAAAGTGCTAAAGCATTTTATTTAGATTTGACTTTCAAAACAGTATCACCGGGCACTTATATCAACATTGGCATCAATAAACAACAGAGACTGGGTAAAACATACATAGTTGATTCATAGATTTTCTTTTTTTTACAACACGTGTATTAAAATTTAAAAATAAATCACCAACCCCTCATGTAAAGAATTACACCATTCAACTCCTCTCTTCTTCATAGAAAAAAACTGGTGCAGCTGTTTGCCAGAATCTGACCCACTTCTGTGGAAATGAAGACATATTGGACACAAACACATATTGTTTACTATATCAGCAATTTTGACCTGGAGGCTTCTTTCCTCAGCATGCTGAACCACCTTTGAGACAGCTTTTCATTCAGTTCACATGTCTTGGTTACTCATTTGTAAAAGCCGCTATACTCCATTGCATTATTTGTTATTAATTATTAAAGCTTCCATTTGTTGTTGTCCCATCCAATGCAGTGTTTGTTGTGCCACAGAGACTCGAGAATCAACCCTTTTTTGTTCTTAACACACTGCATCAGCATACTCGACTTCTGTGCCACTGTGATCACACACAATGAGTGGTGATAAAATAAAAGACAAAAGATAAAGGCTTCCTTTTGTCACATGTAGAGAAGAAAAAGAAGGGGGGGGGAGAAAGAGCAAACTAAATGCAGCCTTTATACAAAGCAGCATTCATTTTTATCCAGGGAACGTTTGGCCCTAGGGAGAGGGTCACTTTCTCTCACCTCAACTATTATGTCAGAGGAGTGTGTGTGTGTGTGTGTGTGTGTGTGTGTGTGTGTGTGTGTGTGTGTGTGTGTGTGTGTGTGTGTGTGTGTGTGTGTGTGTGTGTGTGTGTGTGTGTGTGTGTCATTGCCTGGGTTGGTTTACTTATTCATACTTAAACTGTGAATTCTGTTTGTGCTCGTTGGTTTAGTCTGTGCTCCGGTGGAACACCTGGTCTGCTTGGCTTCGTGTGTTTGTGCCTTTATTCCTTGTGAATTTTGTGTTTCAAGCTGTTTGTAATAATTTCACATAAAATCAGTCGGCAAAGGTGCTACATACAGCATTTCACACAGAACATCCTGCGATTGCATCCAGCTCAACAGTGGATTATGTTATGTTTAAGCACGACCGAACACTTCTCCACTTATCTTTGAACATCTAAACATCCTTGATTGCTATTGATGTTCAACTGAGACTGAACATCTGTCTCATTTGAATCCAGTCCAACTTATTTATTCACAGCAAAACGGATGTGCTGAGTGATAAAATTAAATAATGTGGCGGCTCATTTTAACACATTTACCATATGTTGCTTTCTAATTGTAAACTGGGCGGCTGAGCTTTTAGCTTTTATGCTGCATTTTGTAGTCCACAGTATTAACCTGTACTAGGATGATGGGGCAAGACTAAAATCACAGAGGGTTACTCGTTAAAAAAATCATGGTCTATACAGAAATGTTCAATAATTGTGAAGTCTGAGCTGTGAGTTTGTGGCTTCAGACAAAATGGCATTGTCAATGGAAATAAATTTGTCATTTGCATCTTGTCACCTGAAATGAATGAGAGCCAAAGAAAGGAACATTTGCTGAAGTTTGTGCTAGTGTGACCGCTGAACAGGTTTGCACAGGCATGATCTGCCCTCTCTTTGCAGGTGCACCACAGGGATGCGTGCTCTCTCTCTCTCTCTATGTCTCTCTCTCGCTCTCACTCCTCTACTCCCATGATACCTATTCATCAAACCGCTTTCATTTTTGAACAATGCCACCTGAATGACACAGCAGAGAGGTGGCTAGTCTGCTTGGTTCATTGTTTTCTGTCAGAAATTAGAAGTTGAACTTGTCAACCGAGCCCGCTGGCACTCGATTAAAACCTCTCCTGGGTGTTCCTTCTTGCTGTAACTGAGCGAGCTCAGTTTATTAAACCCATTCCTGATTTACGTCCAGATATCACCAGTTACAAACAGGGTTCCATCGTTTGTCTCTTTGCTTTCAGTGTGTCGCTCACACTGCTGAGTTCATCACTGGCTCTCTGCTGGCTATAAAAAAAAAATAAATTCTTTAATTCACACCCAATGACAAGATTGCTACTGACACCTCACTCCCAGTCAGTGGTCATTTTTTTTTTTTTTTTTTAATCAGTTTTGCTTTGCTTCCTCTTAGACCTCTCTCATCTACAGACTGAGTCCTGCTAAGAAATGCACTCCAGACTCTGGAGTCTTCCTTTACACTCATAAAACTGACCTGATTATTGTTGCACTATATTTATTCCCAACACGTGTGCCTTGCTCTACTTTACAACACTACAGTGTGTATCACAACGGGCTCTGCGCACTGAGCTCTAATAATAATATATTCTATAATTCCATCTAGTGCTGCCGAGATTAGTCACCATATCGACGACGTCAACTATGAGAAAGTGTTGACATCAATATTTTAAGTTGACAAATCGTTTTCCATACATTGATTTATTTGTGCCGGCCAGTCACTATTAACTGCCATATATTTATTTTCTATTTATCATTTATGGTTGCACTGCTTCTCTTTTTTCTGCTCTCTGCAAGAGGTGTGACTGCAGTACACACACACACGTACACACACACACACACACACACACACACACACACACACACACACACA
Organism: Seriola aureovittata; assembly: GCF_021018895.1. Lineage (NCBI taxonomy): Eukaryota > Metazoa > Chordata > Actinopteri > Carangiformes > Carangidae > Seriola > Seriola aureovittata. Next base: position 12,751,609 of record NC_079365.1, on the reverse strand, counting down.
CACACACAGAGCAGAGAAGCTGCACTGGACACAGAACAGGTGAAGTAAAGGTAACTGACGATTACTGGAGTTGACCAAAAACTATAACTGAACTTTATTGTTTATTGTAAGTGCATTAAAAAGTAAAAGTCCAATAAGAACTTTATCAAACTGCCCGTTCAACAAGCAGCAAACAGAAAAGAGATATTTTCATGTATTTTCTCTCATCTCCAGGTGTCTTTCACACAACAACATCGCGCTGGTTAAGCTAATAGTAAATTGTTATGAAAAGCTAAAATGAAAACTGTCCGTATGTGAGTCTAACTGATTATCTTAGTTTACCACCAATCTTAAACTGAGGCAGATTGTTGTAAACTGAACAACTGGCTGAGACAAAGCAGCCCAATCAATTAAAATCCTGTTCTGAATTTATTCATTTAAAAAAAAAAAAAAAAGAACCAGTGATAGTATGAGCAGGATCAATAAGTGTATGGATAAGATGAAGATAAAATCAGCTGTTTAATGTCTGCCTTTGGGAGGATGAGCAGTTTAAATCCCCTCACTATCCCTCCGAGTCTTGTTTAACCAGTGTTATTTTGTGATTATTATTTCTTGTGGTGCACAGTGAGATCAGTTACAGACATGTGAAGGATTATTTCATTTGAGAGTATTGTCTTTTCATTTGTAAGGAGAGATTTTTAATATCTGCGATCTGTGTAGCTGATAAAAGACTGTCATAAAGCCATACAGACGTCTGCTGCTACCTTAAAAGAAAATATTTAGGCCATGCATTTTCAGGAAGAAAATGAATCGTTTAGATTAATCGGCTATTCGATAAAATAGTCGATAGATTAATATCAATTCCATACATTAGCTATGGATGATAGCCACGTGACCTCTCATCCTTTCAAGGTCACGTGGGGGGCTGGAGCCAATCCCAGCTGCCACCTGGCGAGAGGAGGGGTACACCCTGGACAGGTTGCCAGTCGATCACGAGGCTGTTCTATAATTCTCAGAATTTAAACACTATTTTAATTCTCATACTATACCATTAGTGCACTACACTTACGTAGATAGAAATGTTACTAATTCACTGTTTAGTTGGCACAGAGTGTTGTTCATTTCAAAAGGGCATATGGCTGCACAAAATTTTCCGGACAAATTTTTAGCACTAAGGCTTGAAATATGCCGTGCTGCAATGATGTTCTCAAACCACTGCTTGGGTGAGCGGTCAGTTCTGATTAGATAGAGCATGTCTGTTATGATTACATAATGGCAGCACTCTAGGTAAACACTTCAAACAACACTTTTGAGTAAAGTTTTTCCAACATATTTAGACCGCCAGCCTGATAATACAATGTGAGCGTGAGCGTGCCGCTGTTTCCCTCAGAGACCGTTCGGGTGAATAGCATGAAAGGACAGCTCAAGTGTATTAGCGAATAAAGTATACACATTTTATTACCCTTCATCCCTTTATCTGTGGATGTGAAAGGGTCTAGTCACTCGACTGGGCTTATGCAGTGCACGAGCAAGCAGCCAGTCCCGTGTGTGCAGGCTGAGTTTGTCCATGTTCGCTCCAACAATTGAGAGGGACAAAGGTGAACCAACTGATTTGTTGCAGTCGCTAAAATAATAGAGCAATTTCTTTCCTTAATGCTCGTGGTCCGCTGTTGACTCACACACACACACACACACACACACACACACACACACACTCGGGCGCACATGCACGCACGCACGCACACACACACGCAGGCGGCCTGGTCTGCTGAGAACAGGCTGTTCGCTCAAATCGTCCTCAAACAATGAAGTGCTGAACAGATCACATCAATCTCTCTCAAGAGAAATATTAGTTTCCCCCACCTTCCTTCCCCCACCCACACATACTGGAGGAGGCCGGGATGGCGTATGTGTTTTTGTGCCTGCTCTTGAGTGTGTGTGTGTGTGTGTGTGTGTGTGTGTGTGTGTGTGTGTGTGTGTGTGTGTGTGTGTGTGTACCAGTGCGCAGTGAGCTAGACAGTGGAAAAAAGATACATTTTCAGCTTGTCTCAAATTTACCTCGAGTTCCCCGCGAGGCTTACACAACTGGCGAAAATAGTCCGTGAGATTCCACTGCCATGACTGTCCCGGCGAGACATAAAACAACCTCTAACTGGCAACTCACTGCACATCAATTACACCTTTATTTGTTGGCTGGAGGTCGGGTGAAAGAGGCCTTATTTTCACAGCAGCTTAAAAAGGGGGTTTCAGTGCAATAGTAGTGCAATGATTTATACTTTTGCTTATTTTAATAGCAGCTTTATCATCCTAGAATGTGTTTTACAGTAAGTAAATCATGAGCTTTGCCTGTTGAATGCCACTTTAATACACGGGATGTTACATGAGACACTGTTAATTAGAAATTAGCTTTGAAAATTTGAATGAGAGAAGAAGGAATATTGACTTAGAGTGCAGGTTTGGTGTTTAAAGAAGTTTCTCTTTTTTGTGCCGTTTTAAGATTTTTTTTTTTTCCCCAAGTTTTAGGAAAGGCATTCTCTCTCTGTGTCTCTCTCCCACCCCCCACTAATCTCTGTATATTAGCTCTCAGGAAGGGAAAGCTCTCTCAGTGTGTTCTGGCTGTTTTAATATCTGTCAGCTCCATCCTGTGCTCCATCCCTCTGCTTCCTCCTCTCTTATTTTGGCTCTCTGTTTCCTCCTGTCTTCATATTTCACTCCTTTGTTTGACTCCTCTGTCCTCGTCTCCGTTCACTCTATCAGTCCTCGTCAGAGGCTGGCGGCGGACAACGGGTGCGTGTGTGTGTGCGCGTGTGTGTGTGTGTGTGTGTGTGTGTCTGTGTGCGCGTAGTTTTGAGACGGATGAAGAGGTCTATGCTATTTAGTGCATTGTCTTGGCATTTCTCATTTCACCCGATGCTTTTTGTCAGAGCAACACAGGTTTCTTGACACCTCGTATAAACACACTGATTACAGCGAGAGCTATGGGACCTGTGTGTGTGTGTGTGTCTGTGTTGTGCATTTGTATATGTGTGTGTGTTTGACTGATGCCTAGTGTGCACCTGTGTTTAAGTGTTAACTCTGCAGCAACATCCTTCAGCAGGACATCTATTCAACAGCTTATGTGCAGAGATAGCCTACATCTTTTTTCAAATTAAATTCCAAGAATGTCTAATTAACTGAGAGACTGCATGAAATTCACGCACCAATGTAACATCCTTTGATATGCATTACGGTCAAGACTGAATTGACAACATGCCCTTGGGACATGGCTTGGATAAATACATAATGAAACATTCTTTCAACTGAATCAAAACTATTGAATCAAATGTTTCTCTTTAGAAAATATATTCTGTGCCCTGCTGAGGATTTCATGTCAACTTAACAACAGACTTACTCAATGGAATTTGGTGCAGAACCACTCAAGTAATCCATACAAGTAGTGTTTCATTGTAAAAAAACTGCATAAAGTTAAACCAGGTGTTATGTCCAAACCTGCTTTATGCATCATATACAAACTGCCTTTATTTCTACCAGCTCTCTGGTACTTTCTGTGATATAGATCATTCTGTCCTTTTGCAGTGAATCTGTGGAGGCCTGTAAATATTATTTCAACTAATATGAATTCAAACATTTGGAATGTTTGCTGCAAAGGTCCTTGATCAAACTTCACTTTGCAATTTATTGTTGCAAATAAAGGACATGTGATCAGCGTTCGAAGGCGTGTTAATGTGACACAGAAACATGGAGAAACATCTGCCTGTGTGTATCACAGTGTCCTGCGAGAGGCACACACCTCATGTTTTCAGTGAACTAGGAAAACAGGCTTGTTTTAGACTTAATGAAAAAACATTTTTATAATACTATGTTGTGTTTTGAAAGTATTTCATGAGCATAAAAAGTGGGGGAGTTCTCTTAAGACATCAAAGAGTATGTAGGCCATTTAAGTTTATTGAAAACATCAGAATTGCTATACTTGGAGAGACCTGAATTGCACTGGGTAGTGATGCTATCAAGTATTTAATGAGGCAGTCACCTCGTCTCCTAAATTTAGTCATAGGCAATTTCATGTCCCATGACACTACACACTGGCAGTTAGGCCCGAGCAGGGTGTAAACTGCCCTGTGTGACTGGCCTAAATAAGAACCTATGAGCTATGTCTGCTTCTCTGACAGCAGAGTTTAACCTGGAGAGCACAGAGGCAGAGGTTAATATTATCTGTGCCAGATCCCCTCTCCAGTGGGTAGTTGCCCTGACCAAACGGTGAGGTTGTTTTCACATGTTGTGTTTGTTGCTAGCACTGTCTATTTTTCACAGAAGTAAAATGAAGCAGCTGCAAGGACCTGAGGGAACTGCGGTCCTTGCAGCTGCAAGGTCCTTGTAACAATTGCAGCAGCGTGTTTCCAAAAGTTAGAGAACCTGGTCTTTGTGTTGATTGAGAATTGAGAACTCTGTCAATGTAGTAAGTAAATACTTAAAAAAAAAAAAAAAAAATCAAACGTGCATATAAACAAGATAAACACATGACACATGAAGTAATGGAAAGATTATGGACAAAATAGCAGCACTTTTTCCACAAATTGAAATTGAGATGTGTATGAAAATGTTGCAGGGGCAAATTAATGTTTTTTGCTATAAAAAAAAAAAAAAGACACACATTTGCAATTGTTCTTAACCTCCTAAGACCCGAACTCTTGCATGGCGTGCATTTTTAATTTCTCTTTGCTATTTAGGCTGATTGGGACCTGAGAAAAATGATGTCCACATATGAGGACATTAGTTTTGAATTTCGATTACTGAGTGGCAGTATAATATAATAATATAACTTACTAACTTAATATATAATAAGTTAGTATTGTGGTCTAGAGAACCCAAAATGTGAGGTCCACATATGTGGACGCCAGGTCCTAGGAGGTTAAAATTATTTTTTGGGGGTATTTTATGCCTCCAGTAGATAGCAATAGTAGAGAGATGACAGAAAATGTAAGAGAGAGATGCAACAAAGGTCTAGATTCAAACTGGGGACGTTGATTTGATGACATATTTGTTGTTAAGCAGCAGTCATTGGTGTGGAGTTGTTTGCGCCGCACATTTTGGATGAAGAGAAAAACATTTTATCTGTTAGACGGTTTCTCTTGGATTACTTTATCTGTTGAAGCGTTTCCGTGGCTATAATTTCTTTTATTTTCCTTTTCGTTTCCCGCTGAGGCCACACAACTACCCAGTTCTTCTTCTTCTTCTTCTTCTTCTTCTTCTTCTTCTGTTAATTACTCACAAACTGCTGCTGGGAATATAAAACACAGCATCTTCTGTGTGATACAAGACTTTTCCCTCCTATCCAACACTGCGTGAACAGGACAGCAGTTGTTAAAGCTTTTATGGACTGATTGTAGGTTGAATCACTATTGCGTGGAAATAATTCAAATGATTACTATAAGTCAGTACTGTAATAGTAAAAGAGCATTTAAGTGCTTCCATCTAAATTGCACTCTCGAGGAGCCATAGCTTGCTAACCTCTTTTAGCATCTCCGACCTCATTACCTTTACCTTGCTCCCATAAATATATAGATTTTTTTATTTATTTTTAAATACATGCTGAGAGCAGGCGTGCTTGGTGGATACTCCTACTCCACTAACAGTGTAATATGCATTTGAATGGATGGCTGTGCTGTTCAATGAACTCTGGACATTTTTTATCAGTGTAGTGTGAACCAGGTGCGATGAGCAGTCTGCTATTTGTTTCGGTTCGGTTCTGTTTTGTTCTATTCCTCTGCTTCTATTCCATTTCATCCTGTTCTGTTCTTTTCTTTCCTTTTCTGTTCCGTTGCATTCCATTCTTTTCTGTTGGTTCTCGTCCATTCCGTTGAATTCCATTCCATTCTCTTCTCCTCTGTTCTGTTCTGCTGACCTGTTAGCTGTGTACTGTTGACACCCAATCATTATTACATTAAGCGAGATATTTTGTGGTCTTTACCGACGACGGATCGTATAAATAGACATTAACAAACCGAATGATCAAACTATAATAACTGTCCAACACTTGGACCTATACTGCACTATACACACACTATCTAAACAATAGTCAGTGCTCACTGAGTGTTTAGAAAGGAACATTAGTAATCAGAGACTGATTATGTTTAACTTTCAGTAGCTGATTATGTTTTATAAGCAATTACTGGTCAGCTCAGAGACATTTTTGGACGGATCTGCCTGGGCCTTTAAATCACCTTGAATGAGTTTATTCCACACACCTTCCTGTTTGCTGATGTTGGCTGAGCTTTAGCTTTGCATGGCCAGACAAACGCACAGAGCTCCTACTGTATGAATTGGTTATATTCATAGACCATCGTCCATTCTGCATATCTGTGCTGACTGTTGTACTCCTATTGAAAATTCAGAGTGTTTTTCTGCTTCTGATTGTGAAACCTGAAAGGCCAAGGTGGAACTAATTCTCTCAGCCTTGTTAGCGAAGGCAGTCGCACTTTGTTTTTGTGCAGCAGAGATGTGTCTCTCCCTTCCAAAGCTTGCCTATTCTCATTTCTCTATTTGCTTTTATGTCTCAAGTACATTATTTTGTTATTATTATTAACCAAAAAAGCGGGTTGCTCTCTCTCTCGCTCTCTCTCTCTTGCTTCCAAGAGTGCAGAAATTGAATATTGCATTTAAAAGTCAATTTCCGCGATGGGATTACGCAAATCAGCCGCTCCCTGTTTCACCCTTATGCTTCCATTCATCTCTCATTCATCCTCCGCAACCTTGATGCATCTCTTCATTTGCTGTGGTTTAATCTATTCATTTGAAGACATCTTTTTTCACGCTCAACAGGCCGACTCATGTTTTTCCACTTTGCATTGTTACGTTGCCCCTGTCCAACCTGTGTGTGTGTGTGTGTGTGTGTGCGCGCGCATATACAAATTTCTCTGTCCAGGCCTTTTCAACTGCAAAAGACTAAAAAAACACAGACTCTAAAAGCAATTACTCCTCTAAAATTTAATGCTTCTGGTCAATGCAATTTCACTATTAGAAGTATGAGTTATTTATTTATCTTTCTATCTATTCATTTGTATATATTGCCTTGAAAGAGGGGAAATTGGTGAAATTGTGCTAGTGAAGTGAATTAGGAGAAGAAGACTTGGGTGAACAAAGGCACACATTAAAACCCTACAACCCGCCCTCACCCTGAGTCAACCTGTCTGCTTCTCTGACTCTCAACATAAGTAAAAACATACTCTGAGGAAGGAGCCTATACAGGCGCTAATAGATTTATTAACACACCACTATTCTGTCAGGTTTTTGGAAAACAATAAGAAATTACTAAAAGTGCTGTATTGAGTGATGCTGCTGTGTTTTCTGTTTGAAAAGTTTGTTAAAATATTCAGAGTTTGTATTGAAGTGCACCCTGTGCTTCCAAGGCTCATCCAACTGTAGTAGAGGCATTTTCTATGTCAAACATACAATACTTTTTTTTTTTTTTTGGTGTGTGTGTGTGTATGAGAGAGAGAGAAAAAGCAAAAGTTGGACACATCTGTAGCTTTTGTTCTCCAAGGTTTTTGCCAAGTGCTCCGGTCAGTAACTGGAAGGTGTTGTTGTAGTAACCTGAAGCTGCAGCTAACGCCCGACACACCCGACACATTTAATCAACACTCATATCCAGATACACACACACACACACACACACACACACACACACACACACACACACACACACACACACACACACACACACACACATACACACACACACACACACATACACAACCTACAGAAAAAAGAGCTATCTTAAAGGAATGTTTGGGAGAGAGGATTTTATGGTGCATGAAGTACTGAGACCATAGACATAAAATCATACATTTGTTCCTGGTAATAAAAGGACTGAGAACTGTCTTAGCTGTCTTGAACTGAGAATTTGTTGGATGTCTAAAAGTTAACGATGAATAATCTTAGTCTTATCAGTTAGTTTTTTGGAGAAAATATACACAAAAATATGATATAACATGGCTATTTTTCAGTGTGTCTCATAGAAATAGATGTGATAGGAAGTGGGCAGATCTATATATTACATCTCCTTTTGATGTCAGGGCTCTCTGGTTGCACGGTTAAGAAGTGGTAATCTTCCTTTAGCCATTGAGGTTGGTAGATTCAAAAATGTGATGGATACAAACAGCCTGCGTGAGCTGTTTTTTTTTTAAAGGTTCAATGCGAGTCCCATTTTCTTTTGTACTACACAAACTATGATGATTGAAGAATGTCAATTTTACATGAAATGGTTCTAAAAATCCCTGAGATATTTTGATCAAAAATTGAAGCAGTTGTTCAATATTGACTGACGTTTTTCTAACTTTGACCCAAAAGTCTGGAAAAGAATGCAAGATGGACTGAATTTATTTGAATTTGTGGTGGCTCATAAGCTCATGTGGACTGGCCATAGTTGTATGCAAGACACAATAAAAACTTTATTTATTCATATACAATATAAATCCATGTGGAGTGGATGGAAAAGATAATCCCACAATAAAATGACAAAAAATAGGTTGATTACAGTCACAGTCATGTGACTATACAGGGACCATGCAGGACTTAAATGGCAAACAAATGGACTCGCACATTCATTTTGATCTTCTTACTTTTATGTGTATTTATCATGTCAATTTGTTTATTGAAAAAATAATAGATAAGCGTGACATTGATGTAAAGGTAGAAAAAATGGCACACACAAAATCTACACATTGAGGGGCGAACTGAGAGCCTTTTAAGAACTCTGGAAAACCACTTGTTCATCATGTAATATACAGCGATCAGCCAGGACATTAAAACCACCCGCCCTAATATTGTGTAGGTGTGACCCATCGAGGTATGGACTCCACAAGACCTTTTGAAGGTGTGCTGTGGTATCAGGCACCAAGATGTGAGCAAGCGGAGCCTTTAAGTCCTGTGAGTTGCGAGGTGGGGTCTCCATGGACCGGACTTGTTTTTCCCGCATATCCCACAGATGCTCAACGAGATTGAGATGTGGGGAGTTTGGAAGCCAAGGCAACACCTTGAACTCTGTCATTTTCCTCAAACCACTGTTGAACAGGGCGCATCGTCCAGCTGAAAGAGGCCACAGGCAGCCATTAGGGAATACCGTTGCCCGAGAAAAGCCGTACTTGGTCTGCAACAGTGTTTAGGTAGGTGCTACGTGTCAAAGTAACATCCACACGAATGCTGCGAGCCAAGGTTTCCCAGTTGAACATTGCCCAGATCATCACACTGCCTCCACCTGCTTCCCTTTTTGTAATTACTTATTTATGCATTTTTACATTCATTCATTTATTTCTGTATTTCTGCATTTATTTGATTTAATCACCTCATGGCTTGGTTTTTCCTCTCCAGTCCCCTGAATTTACCTCAGGTGCGCTCCAAACATCTCAAAGCTGATCTGAAATAGAGGCACTTGAACTAAAACTTTAAGTGTCATAGGGTCCGAATACTTATGTCAATGTGATATTTCAGTTTTTCCTTTTTAATATGGGGTATTAAATGTAGATTGAGGACGGAAGGCTGCAACATAACAAAATGTGAAAAATTGAAGGGGTCCGAATGCAGTGTATAATTGTATACCTTGCAAGTGATGAAAGGTATATGTTTTTATTCATTTTTTCTACCGTCTTTGGTTTGTTTTTTCCTTGCTTTTGTGTCTGATTGAATAGCATATGGTGGAAAATGGCATATGAATGCAATGGGATTTAATTATAAATTGATTGTTAAAAATAGCACATTCTTGCAAAAACTTTGTGTATTGTGGAAATTTGGCTTTAGTAACCACTTGATAATATGAAAGTGTGGCCTCCTCAGTCCTCTGCCACTCCGTGCCCTCCCTCTCCTCCTCTTTTCACTGTTTTTTTTCATTTTCTGCACCTCTCCAGACGGCATCTCTCACCCGCTCCACTTTCCTCTCTGCTTGTTTACAGTAAGCAGGTCCGAGAAGGATGGTTTTACCTTTTATGGCCATTCTTCATCCATGGTAAAAGTGCACTAATACAACGGCATGTTACCCACACCCCCTCCTTATTCTGACCTCCTGGATGGGGTACCAGGGGTGGGTGGACTATGTGCATGTATGCGTGTGTGTGTATGTGTGTGTGTGTGTGTGTGCGCGCGCCCGCACAGACTGGATCACCAAGTCTGTGAGGCATTCAGTTCCTGATGCGTGGTAAAAGCACCTTTTTAAAATGTTTCACTTGTCTCCATAGACAGATAGTGGCTGAGGCAGAGGTTTGTTTTGAATGTCTGGCTGTATAAAAAGCTCCTCTAACAAGTGTTTAGGTTATACTGGGGGTACCTATGTCTGACACGCACACACACATACGCATGCATTCACACATGGTCAAAGCCGGCAGGTGTTACTGAGTTAGACCTGCTGTGAACACATCCAAGTATTCAATGAAGGAATGAGTTTGAGCAGGAGAGAAATGGATGACATACGGCATTGTGTCGGCATAGTGGGCACGGATGGAAAATGTCATGTTTCAAAGCAGTGTTAATTAATATGTGAAGACAGCATTAACTCCTTTTCTTACTTAAGCTCTGTAATTCCACTCTACACAGTGTAGCATCAATTAAAACCCTTCAAAACTTCTCCACCGATGCTCTTTGCTGCGTGTCAAGGCCGGCATGTTGGCAGCAGCCATCTCAGCGCTTTCTCACTGTCACTATGAGCTACAATCGGTCCTGGTAAAAGTCATTCTAGAAGTGTGTGTGTGTGTGTGTGTGTGTGTTGCTGTGAATGTGTGTGCGTTTTTGATATATTTGTGTGTCTGTTTGGGGGCCTGTGTGCAGCAGCAGGGACTTAAGTTAGCCACAGGGTGTGTGCTGAGATCTGACCTCCACTGGTTATGAAATGTCAGAGTGTGTGTGTGTGTGTGTGTGTGTGTGTGTGTGTGTGTGTGTGTGTGTGTGTGTGTGTGTGTGTGTGTGTGTGTGTGTGTGTGTGTGTGTGTGTGTGTGTGTATGCGTGTGTGTGTGTGTGTGTGGGGCTCTGGAATGCCAGTGTCAAGGGCCTGAGAAACAGTCATGTACAAACAAACATAGGCTCGTCTTTCCCCTGTTGCCCTCTGGTCCCTATCACTCACATGAAAAAAAACACACACACACACACACACACACACACACTCATTTGCACTGACACAGTGCGGTTGCATGGGAGTGGTGTTTATTGTCTCAGTGTTAACTAACGTTGGTGCCATATCTGGCCTCTGTAATTAGATTTACCTTTCCTTGTTTTTCTTTCCTTTCATTCGGCCCTTTCCTGCCTTCTGCTTTCTCTTCGTCCATCAAAGTTGTTTTTCTTCCATAAGCGGCCTGTGCAGATGGAAGGAGTGAAGAGAAGGAGGAGAAGAGAGGAGGATCCCAGTTCCACCTCCTTTTTCTGCTTACATCTTATTTTAATTTTCCCTCCTCTTTTTTTCTCTCTTTCCTCCCCTGACTCTGTCACCTGTCCTCTCCCTCCTTGGCTTCTGTGAGTAAAACACCACCCTGCTGTTCCTCCCAGAGCGTCGCCAGCGGGATCTGGTGTCTCCCTTTGTCCCTCAACACCCTCACCCCACCTGAGGGGTGTGTCACCCTTACCTCGAGGGGGGGTATACCGTGCTGTGAGGCACACACAAACACACACACACACACACACACACACACACACACATATACACACAGACAAATCCCCCAAAAACAAACATACGGTTACATTTCAGGTGAACAGGCACTGTATAGGTCCCTCTCAGTCCCTACTGAGAACACAGTTGAAAAAGAGTGTGTTAGTGTGTGTTTTCCCCACAGACCTGAAGTTGCAACCTGCTATCAGGGGAGATGTTGTGATCTCTCTATTGTTGTTTTGCGTTTTATCCATTCCCTCCTTCTATTATATCTCTTGTCTCCTCACCAACTGGTCCCGGAAGCTTTGTGATGTGGAAACAAACACACACACACACACACAAAACAAAGGGAAAGCACACACACTTACACACCAGTGCTCAGATAAGCATGCACATTGCAATTGTAAACCAAAAAGTTTATTTTAATCCTCATTATCTTGTGACACAAGCTCAGGAGAGAACACTTCCACAAAGTTTTGTTTAAAGTAAACGGTAATGTCTCTCTCCCTGTGTGTTTCTGTTTGTGTGTGTAGGTGGCCGATTTTAGCAACCCTCTTTTTTAAGTGATCCAGTCTCTGGTTCTGTTTTGGAAAGAAAAAAATGCCCCAGTGCTGGTTGAAGTGACCCTGCAGTGCCCGCTGTAAAGTCCTCTTATGGTAGTGTTATGGCCATGTGTACAGTACTGTGTGTGTACATCTACGTGGGCTATGCCACTTTGTTTTTCCCTCCAGATTTAAAGCCTTACATGGAGACAAACAGACACCAGAAGCTACATGGAAGTTCCCCAGACAGGTTTTTGTTGTGTGTGCATATTATGTGTGTGTGTGCGAGATTGTCATTCTGTGTCTGTGTGTACACAAACCTTAGAGGCCCATGGGTGAAGGCTACCATATCAAAGGTTCAGTGAGCAGGGATTAAATATCACTCCCCCGCAAAAGAAGGTTTGGTCTTGTTTAGAAGTGACAACAATAGGTGGTAGGACATTAGAGTGTCACTACACGGACGAAACCCAGTCCGCTATGCCCTGAAGTACTTGGATTTAAATCTGTCTAGTTTAAATTTGATGGACCTGCTGCTACCAAAAATATATCACATCAACCATCCTCTGTACCTTTTCCCTTTTTTTCTCTCTGCTTTCACCTGGCCTGCTCTTGTTTTTAATCTGTCTTTGAATACTGAGACACATGTCTGGAAATGAAAGACAGGAGTTGAGTGCAAGAGGGAATAAAAAAGAAAACTTCTCAACTGCCCCCCTTCTCTCACTCCTTCACCTCCTCCTCCTCCTCAGCCCTCCCCTCCAGGGAATGTTTTGGGGCCCAGCTCAAATTTTGTTTGCACAATGCATTCCTGCAGGCTCTTTATTTATGTCAATCTTCCTTTTGATCAGAGTCCGGTTACCACCGGTTACCCACTCGCTGCTCCTGTGAGTGAAGGAACCCACCTGTGATGCAGGACTGTGTGTGTGTGTGTGTGTCTGTGTGTGTGTGTCTGTGTGTCTGTGTGTCTGTGTGTCTGTGTGTCTGTGTCTGTGTGTGTGTGTGTGTGTCTGCAGGAGTCTGGGGCCTTCGTTCCAGGGCAAGTTTACCGTCAATTAATATGGCTAAATGATTCCCTCACATGGTAAAGTATTTATGTAAGGCGATCTGGCTGGTGGCGGAGCCCGGGACATCTGGCTGTGATCTACACCACAGATGGTTCTACCTGCTCACACACTAGCTCAACACACACACACATACACACACACACACACACACACACACACACACCACACACACACACACACACACACAAAGGCACACAGAGTCTGGAGGTGGAGAGGTGAGGTAGATGTTTTTGCATGTGAGTGTGTGCGCGGTGAACTGTGTGTGTATGTGCTGTAGATTTTAGGCTTTAGTGCCCGACTGCCGCTGCTAAAAAGGAAATAGTGAAGTCAAGCCTTTCAATGGGATGCACGTACACACTGCTGAGAGAAGAGGTCACGCATGCTTGACTTCTGGGCTTGGTTAGGAGAACTAGAGCTAGTACTGGAGAGAATGCACATGGAGGAAAAACAACAGATTTTACTTGGCAAGATGAGACTAACCTTTCAGAGATCATACTTTATGCAGTGAACCTTCTACCAAATAAAATTACTTAAAAAAGAAAAACAAACTGACAAAAAATAAATAAAACTGCTTAATGAGAAGGAAACATATCAAAACACATTCAAAAAAAAAATACTAATAGATCCATCTTTGTCTCAACAACATCTTTGCCATTCACATTCCTGTATGGATGATTTGCTGCACATATCCATAATATATCTTGATTTTCATCTGTAAGCAAAGAAATACCTATTCAGTTAAGGTTTTGTTATTTTGGTGTTGTATACAGTAGTTTCTGCAGTTGTCAATACAGAGAGGTGACAAATCAAAAACCTGAATAAATGGGTGGAGAATCATAACGAATGCAGATGCTTCCACACAGGTGCACTGCATAGTATAATGAAGCAGTTAACATCCAGTCACGCTCTGTGGCAAATAGAAAAAAATGCTGAGCAGGCCCATCTGATTCTGATTTAGTATCAAGATGCCAAAAGTAAAAGATCTAAGTGACTTTAAAAGAGGGTTCGTCGTTGGGGCACGGATGGCAGCAGCTTCAGTCACAAAGACTGCTCAGCTGGCTGGTGTTTTGATAGGAACAGTGACTAAAGTGACGTCTGCAATTAGATCTACGAGAAAGACGTCAGTAAATAGGGCTGGAAATAGTGGTGATGACCATGATGCCTCGTGAGTTAGTGCGATTTGTAAGGTAAACAGAAGAGCAATTCTTCCACAGGTGACTGAGAATATCAATGGAGGATGTGATCAGGCTGTGTCAGCAACAACAGTACGTCGGCAGTTACATAGAGAGGGATGTTATAGTGGTGTTGCAGTGCATAAACCTCTCTCATTAGAAAGATGAATGCACATTCGAGAATTCAGTGGCGCAAAACCACCACTGTCCATCATAAGGAGAAATCAGTGTCTTAAAAGGATGGAGAGAGAAAGACAAAGATACAGACACAAAGAGCACTCTCTCTCTCTCCTCTCACGCTCACACACACAACACACACACACACACACACTCTGCCATAATGAAGTACAATAAGAGAGAACCTGTGCGCAGCACTACTTTACGAGTTTGCTGTGACGCTGTAGCAAGTGTTTGTACTCAGAATACTTGACCTTGTGATGAAAAGGAATGAAACAATTTTACAGTGCTCCATTTAGAAACTCAAAAAATGGACTGGTCTCATTGTGACTGCTGAAAGTTGTTTGTGACTTGAGGACTATCTTTGAACTTTTCCTCCAAATGATCAAACATACAAGTGTATACATAATGTGAAATTACCACAATTTAATTTTGTGGTTATATTAGCCAGCTGTATCTCTGAGTTGTGCTCTGTGGCCAGGGAACAGAGTTAGCTTCTCAAGGGGTGATGTTTGCCAGATTTTGAGTGATTGTAAGCAGGAGACAGGTCAGAAAGGTACAACATTATTACAGTGATGATAAAACTCTAGCTAGTCAGCATGCAATTAAAGTGTGTACTAAAACAGCAAGGGTAAGCTTCAGTGTATGTTCATAATGGTCGGCATTAAACCATTTTTCTCATTTGTGGCCATTAACTGGGCAGTCAGTTCTAGGATCTTATCTGTATGTCTCTATAATGTAAGTAATTAGCCCAAATAACCTTTTCATGTGCTGGTGGTTGGTCAGGTAGGTCAGGATGACCATATAATACTTTCAATGTAGTTTTCAAAATAGATGTTTGTTTGTTTGTTGGTTTTAGTTTGAGTTTGTGACGCAGTAAGAAAGAGAGCTCATATATCATTGATAAATGGATTTTCGCATCAACAGTGGTCTAGAATTTTCTTTTGGAAATTGTTTTCAGGTGGTCGCTGATGTTTGCCTAATTGTGAAGTCGGCCTCTTAAACTTGTCATGTGATAATCATTAACAGTATTAATCGCATATGGCATGCTGGTCATATAGGATGAAGTATAATATCATCTGAAAATATTCTGCATCCAGATTAATTTTATAAACATAGGAAATAAGAATATAGGGAAGATAAGAGGACTGACATATAAGTAATATAGGAAATATTGCTGAAAAATTAAAAGTATAAAGACATCCATTCATCCATTTCCAATTAGCCTAGTCTCCATTTGCATGTCTTTGGACTGTGGGAGGAAGCCGGAGTACCCACACAGGCCGGGGAGAATATGCAAACTCCACACAGAAAGATCCCGTGTCCGAGCCAGGACTCGAACCCGGAACCTTCTTGCTGTGAGGCGACAGCGCTAACCACTGCACCACCGTGCCTGATATACCATCTACCATCATCATATAGTTAAATCATTTCAATAGTTAAGCTTTCCAAGTACATATGGTGAGTATGTACTTACTGTAATAGTGATATAATGTTTACTGAAAGCCAAAAGTATCACAAGGAGAATGACAGAGAGTGCTTTCACAGCTTGCATTAAATGCTGTGTTGTGAGCTGTTGTATATTTAGTGTGATATCCATACACTACAGTTATCCAGAGTATTTCCAGGTCATTTTCTACTCAACTTAATTGCAACAACTTTGAATAATGCTTTAACCTGGACAGAGTCACAGACTTGACTGCCTGGTTTTACAAATCCTGAGAAATCTTAGGTGGGAGAGGTGAAAGAATAATGCCCTTCCTCCATCACCTCTTGACGACTGCTCACTGGACACCAGTTGAAGCATGTGGTTGTACTGGGCAGCTCCCAGGTGTGAAAGCGTGTGCTTGCGTAAATGTGAAGCAATGTGTTGCTGGAATAAGGCTTTCCCTGGATGAATAAAGATGAAAATACCAAAGTAAACATGACTTTAATTCTGATTTGCTCCCCTGTCTCTCACTCATGGAGGATGGAAGCCAGTGAATCGTTTCTTGAAACCAGCCCTCTCCTCAATACTCTTCCTCATCTCCCCCTCCTCTCCATCCCTCCATCCTGAAAGAGCCCTCAAGAGATGTGTGTACCCTCTCGCTGCCCGTATCCAAATAATTAATCCAAAGCAATTACTCTCCTCCTTCATCTGTCCGTCGGCCCGCTAACAAAACATTTCGACACGTGTCCTCATCACTCCCCTTTAATT
Source organism: Seriola aureovittata (assembly GCF_021018895.1). Lineage (NCBI taxonomy): Eukaryota > Metazoa > Chordata > Actinopteri > Carangiformes > Carangidae > Seriola > Seriola aureovittata. Next base: position 12,734,857 of record NC_079365.1, on the reverse strand, counting down.
AAGGCAGCACTATTTATCACTCCCCTTTAATTATCCTAGCCTGTTTATCAGTCTGCCTTTAATGGAATAGGCACCAGAGAGATACTCGTACAAAACATACCCCGCTACGCTTTCCCCGCTTCTGCCAGTTTTGAACTCGAGAAGAAAAAAAAAAACAACAAAAAACAATTAGTCAAGGAAAGAAAGAAAGAAAAACAGAATTAAAAAGAGGGAGAAGAGAGAAACTCAGAGAGCTGAAGGAGATATAAGTTGTTGTTTTGCTTCCTCTCTCGGCAATCAGGGTGATGGCCACACTCACACACTCCGCTGTGCTTTTGTTCCCCTCGCAGAAAGCTTCCGCAGACTTCATGCAGTTCACACTGAGTTCAGACACACACACACACACACACACACACACACAAACTGAGATCAAACACACCTCCACAATACTTCTTTTGTGTTCAGTAACCATGGTTTCTGTCAGGTTTAATGCCTAGCAACATGTGTCACGGGGCAACCACTCACTGTGAAGGGGAGGGTCTCTGATACACTTCATAACAGCACAAGTATTTGACCATGAAACAAATTTTACTATCGTGGCACTTGCTTAGAGGAGCTGAGTTTGAACATAGCTGTAGGAGTTAGTTTTTTTTTTTCAGTCTCTACCTACACACAGTGGGTGTGTGTGTGTGTGTGTGTGTGTGTGTGTGTGTGTGTGTGTGTGTGTGTGTGTGTGTGTGTGTGTGTGTGTGTGTGTGTGTGTGTGTGTGTGTGTGTGTGTGTGTGTGTGTGTGAGCAGCTGATGTGAATCATGGACCACAGGAAAGATTTTGTTTTGCCTCTGCATATTAACAGAGTTGTCCATCAGCCTTTAACCAGCTCAGACAGAGAAGAACCCCACAGGAGAAGGGAGGCAGATCCAGAATCACACCCAGATAGAGTGCTCCTCCCCTGGATCCAGAGCTCACAGGCCTGGCTGGGGCTGCCTCAGCCTGGGAGCAATTTGGTGAATGCAAATTGTAACCACGCATGGGTTGGACAACTAGTAGTAGTCTCACACACACACACACACACACACACACACACACACACACACACACACACACACACACACACACACACACACAAAAGCTGCTGGTAGGGTCAGAAGTCTGGGTGTCACACCCTGTCATTGCAGATTAAGTTATGCAAAGTGAGGTGGTCGGGCAGCCAACCCCTAGGGCTTAACAAGCAGGAAACACTAATTGGGTCGGCTTGCTGATTGCCATAATTGCTACTGTGTGTGTGTGTGTGTGTGTGTGTGTGTGTGTGTGTGTGTGTGTGTGTTGTGTGTGTGTGTGTGTGTGTGTGTGTGCGCACACATGTCTGACTGAGAGTGGAAGGCTGAACAACCTGCTAGGTAACATGGCAGCTTTCAGCATGGACCAGTACCCTCTGAGGAGAAGAAGAAGATAAAGGAGATGAGGAAGAGGAAGGAGAGAGAGATAAAGCAGGGGATTAAAATGATCAAGGTCAAAAATTACAGTGAAATCACAACATCACTAAAAACTCAATTCACAGTTTATTTTTTCCATTATGTGATTCATAATAAGTTGAAAAATTCATGCTTTTCTCAAATATGCAAGATATTTTTAATCATTAAAGTACAATATGTGTCACATTGCAACAATTTTCTCAATCTGTATTGAAATAGTATGGAAACTTGTGCCTAGTGAATTTCTAATTGAAATACATTGAAATATTATATACAGTAACATTCTGAGACACTGCTTAAACCTTGACATACCCTCTGTTGAACTGAGTTAACGCACCTGAAATACATAATGTAAAAACATCTAAAATATGCCGGATTGATCTAATGACAGAGAAAAAAAAGTCTTAGAGTCCTCGATGGTTGTATAAAAAGAACAGAAAAATTCCTTATAAAATTCCATAAAGTGATCAGGTGCTTGAAGTAAGTCACGCTTGTTGGATAACATCACACAGTGACACCACACACTGCAGATTAAGTGCATTCCTTTCTTATACTTCATTATAAAAAGAGCATCCTGCTTCACTCAGAGAGGAGCTAGCAATTCAGATTGAAAGTAATCATGACGAAAACATTATTGTCAGTCACAAGTTAATCCTAATAAACCCTCGGGCTAGTGTGCTTATTAAAACGAAATAGGTTGCATCAAGTTGTGGACTATACAGCAAAATTAACGTCTGCTGTTTGGATCACAGGGTTTTTCTGAATAGGTTTAAGTGGGTGTGGATGGAGGTAGATGTTGTGTGTGTACAGGTATGACCTCTGCAGTCAGCCAAGCCCTGTTGCATGTCATTCTAAGAAAGCTTGAAGAAGTTGTGCAGTGCTTTGAAAAAGCCTTTTGATAAACTTGACTACCACCTGTGTTCATTTATCTTAATATTTCTATTCCTTTTGGTCCCAACTCTCCCTCTGTCTGTGCATCTTTTTCTTTGCTCTGTCCCTCCCTCCCTCTCCTCTTTCTCAACCTTGCTTTCTCTCATACACAGACGCACACCACACATACACAAAGGCGTCCTAACCTACACTGTCTCTCTGCCTAACTTCCTTATTTAATGTGCTTTGGATTGTTCCACTTGTGGAGCTGAATGAACCAGCACACTCCTCTAGTCCTAATTGCCTGCTTTCGTCAGCCCTTCCCTGACACACACACACACACACACACACACACACACACACACACACACTTGTGCACTTACAAACCCCCTATAAGGTGCTAGTGCCCAGTGTGGCTAACGATGCACAGCTACAAAGGCAGCGTTGGGCCCCGTTACTCCGTTAGCCAGTCTCTGTGCAAGTGCTCCCAGCAAGCGTGCTGGATTTTAGGGTTTAGTGTCCCACTGGGACAGAATAATGAGTGTATGTTTCTAATCTATGTGCATGGCTGTGGGTGTGCATGCGTGTTTGTGTGCAGCAGCAATGCTGGAGAATAATGAGTGTGTGTTGCTAATCTGGGCCCTAGGAGACTACCTCTCCCTGCTCCTCTCGCACTGTCTCAAATCAGCGGCCTCTCTCTCACTCTGTCTCTTCTCTCCTCCTCTCACTCTCTGTATGTAGGCTAATTTAGCGCTGGCTTTGATGCGTTCTCCTGCGGGCCTGCATTTCTCATATCCAAATGCAGGGATTAGCCGGCTTTTATTCTCCAAAGCCCATCTCATCCTGTTCTCCCTCTTTCTGTCTGCTTGCCGTCTCCCCGACCCTTGGAAACAGTGGCAGGGACTTAACAACCTGACAACAACTGCTTTGTTGTTGTGTTTTTGTGTATCGGTTGTTAGCTTAGGCGCTTAGCCCTTTGTGGGCCTGGCGTTTGCTTGTACGTTGTGGGGATATGTGTCAATAGGGAGTGGGATGTAGGGGAGATTTACCAAGGATGACAGGAAATAAAAATGAGCAGAGGTGAGGAGACAAGAGAAGAGGAGATGGAAGAGGAGAGTAATTTAACAGTCACTATCTTGTTTTAAGATTCATTAGGAGGAATAATGGGAAATTATGTGGAACTAAGTTACGTCTCTGGGTGACATCATGAATCCCTTTGTAGCAAGCTTTGTGCGGGTATTTCTGCATGTTTGTGTGTATTTGAGTGTGTGTGTGTGTGTGTGTGTGTGTGTGTGTGTGTGTGTGTGTGTGTTTGTGTGTGAGAGAGAGAGAGAGAGAGAGAGTGAGAGAGAAAGAGATGGCAGGTCTCTTGGTAATATTCTAAATCCCTTTGTAGAGACAGGGACTGTCACTTCTGAGCATGTGTGTGATGAAAGTGAGTGTTAAGCAGCAGACGCAGCCAGCATGCTCCCACAGAGACAATGCACACACACACACACGCACACACATACTCGCATGCACACCCACACACCCACAGATTGAGAAAAAAGTCTCTTGATGATCTTTCAACAGATCTTCAGAAGTGGCTTAGGCAGCTAGGGCACATCTGGGACTCCTCACAGGCAAAGATAGACACATATACACCACACACACTGATACACAACAACACACACACACCAAACTTATACAGCACTACTCTGTCAGACAGCTAGTTCTTAATTTGTAAAGGGTGATCACACCAAGGGGCGCTGTCTCAAAGGGTCAGAGGGAAAGCATCAAACACACAGCACAATGGACAACACTTAATACGTCATAAACAATGTCACAACAAAACACAAACCCCCTGCAGGTCCTAAAGTAATAAAATGTGGAGTGAATAAACACAACAAAGACATCATAGAAAGTTTACCTGAGGGTTTGAGTACCCTAAACATTGTTAATCAACAGTGATCAAATGCGTGCATAAGTTCTTGCTCTTACTGAAAGACTATACGGAGTGTTAAAATTGTAAACACGTTTTAGTTTAACTCCCCTAGTTTAGCATGTATAAGCATTATATGACCATGTGATAAATGGTTTATAACATACTATAATGGCAGTGTTATTATATCTGTTTACTTGCATTGTAAAAGATTTCGGTAGTGGTGGGTAAAATGTGTCCAAAGTTTTTATATATTTAAATTTTGAATCACATTGTGCACCTAAAGTAGTCATATAGGACATCCATTGGGCTCTTAGTACACTCATTCTCATTGCCATGGTAACCACAATCACACAACTCAAATTTCTAACTAACCAACAAACCTTAAAACTTCACAGCCCAGCATTGAAAAGGGAAAAGTGCATTTACCTTGTTTGGTCTAAAACAAATAGCCACCTTTCAAACTCCTCAGCCATGTCTAATCCACCCTCAGCATATTCTCCCAAGTTCTCGTGGTCCTCTTCTGTCAGCAGGTGCCACTGAACTAGCATCACTGCTAATTTTACAAGTCATGTCATGAGCTGTGCTCAGGAGCACCTGTACACATTGGTTT